>NW_022993943.1:300000-502097 GCF_012275295.1 Melopsittacus undulatus
CAATAAGTCTTAGTTATAAGCACCTCTAGGGTTATAAAGAAAAAAATACCATCAAACCCATTCTCCCCTCCCACTTCTCACTCATTCATTGTGCCCCCACATATTTTTTATTGTGTAAAAAAAAAAGAATTAAAAAAAAATCAAGAAAACAGAAGAAAGAAGATATCAAGTAACACCATCTTGAAGACCCATTCCTCTTTCCAAGAGGCCTCACCTCAGACTATGCCACCTCGAAGAAAAGGAACTGCAGTGCACTGTTATTATGTATCAACTTTCATAAATATCAATTCAACTAGCTACTACTACTGTTGAGACACAGATCAGACTGCAAGTGCAGTGTTACTGCAGAGGGATACAGATGCAAGCCAAACCACAAATGCAGTGACTCACAAGCTATCTCCGAAGTTCCCAGGATCTAGAAATCCAGTCAAATTTTCATCTTTTCCTTTCAGAAGCTGTAAAACAGTTAAGAACAAAGAATGAAGGACATTTCAATTCCTAAAAATTGTTTTGAAGATAACTGAGTAAGGAGAAATTTTTGAACATCACAATTTTATTGACCAACCTTTTTGTCAAAATGTTTCCGAATATATGGCTTCCAAAAATGTTTATGCCTTTTGCTTCTAAAATTAATCCGTAATATAATGAACACAGTTTTTCAATGATGCAGGGAGGATCAGATTATACTTTATAGTCCTTACTGTGAAAGTCTTCAGGTAGACCTACAATTAAGAATACTACATTATTTAATTTTGCAAATCCATAGCCTGTTTCCTTATTTAACTTAAATTCTATGCTGTTTAGTCTAGGTAGTATGAAATTAAAATGGTAAGATAATTCAGTTCCTTGAAATAATTGTTATTATGTAATGCCCACTCAAGTTTATGAAGTTCTCAAAAGTCAGTTTTGAGTCAGATATTTAAAAAGCCTAGATACTGAGTGATAAAAATTAAACATGCCAGTTCTAACAGAAAATCGATCAAACACTTGTGAAATTTAATATTTAGTAAAATAAATTTGAGAAAATGGTCCCAGTTCACATCCAAACCACTACAAAGTAAATGCGAATACTGTACAGCACTGAAACTGAAGTCTAAGTCTGGAAAGAATTACATCAGAAATTCAGTGGAAACTTCTCACCAGTCATTTGCAGTTGTGGTTATCAAGTCAACCTACATTTCCATTCTCTTCAGAATGAGAACAGAAGCAATCCAGAAACAAGAGACAGTCACACTGCCACTCTCATCTCTGCGCACTGGATCTTCCCCAACTGCTAGCTCACGGGAACTCTCCAGTCTGACTGTCCCCAGCAGTGCTGTGCAATTACACAATCTTTCAATGACATCAAAATGTCATTAACTGACATTTTTTACTTTGGAACTCCCTTCAATGATATTTCCATAGTAAATAAAATTCTTGACTTATTGTATTATTTACAAAATTCAGCATTCTGTTATGTTACAGGAATAGAAATCTGAGTAGCCAGACGCAAAAAAATCTTAATTCCCACATACCTCAAATCAATATTGTTCAACTTATTCTCTGCTACACAGATTCATACTCATCTTAGTAGCCTTAGCAGTGGTTGCAGACTTTGGATAAATATAGGGTTTTTTCAACATACCTTTAAAATTAGGATTCAGAAGTTCTTTACGGTTTGGACACTGGAGAGCATTTCCATACACGAGATCCAAAGCACATAACAAGAGATGGCAGGAATTGACCAAGTCATCACTGATCATAGGAAAATTACCTTCAATATTAGAAAGACATAATACATTAATTAAAATTAGCATAGATTTAAAATTCCTTTAACCAAGGAACTGTTAATATTTTATTATAATCACTAATAGATACCTGGAAACACAGACTTTGGTGACTATAAAGATCTGGATAGAAACATGGGTAGTAAAGCAGACACACACTAAAAATATAGCACATACAGTAGTGAAATACTTTTGTTTTCAGCAACAGCAGCAATTGTGTAGGAACTCAAATACTGTACTGTGTAGAAAACAAACCTCCCCAAAAATGTTAATAAACATGATATTGCAGACTCCCTCATTCACAGTAATCTGATTAATTAGTGCATAAATAATTTGAAGCAGCATGAACTGTATTGTGCAAACTGCCTCAAGGGAGAAAAAAGTGTTACCCCAACTGTGGCAGCACAAGCCCCACAGTCTTTCAAGCATTACATCCTTCAGCAGATTCTTACTCCATCTGCCTGAAGCAGAATCTTGCTCTAAAGGCATGTGAAGGGGAAGGATGACCTACGAATGACACTTGCCTTTTCCCCAATTTTGCACTGCTGTAAAGTGCTGCAAAGAACTTTAACTTCTGCCAGCTAGACCCAAGTGTCCAGATATGCTAGAAAAAGCAAGTTCTGCCCCTCCTTCAATTCCCCCTATTTTCCAGCATGAATATGTATTTGACTCAAAGTCAGGAGATTATTTTTCTTTACCAAACTGTTTTCTTTACAAAAATTTTGTTGGTGGCATGCTCATTATAAACAGTAATAAATTTATTTCTCTTGTGCTTTACAAGAGTTAGAATGTATCTCTCTGATCTGGTTTACAATGTAGCTTTGTTTCATATACCTCTAAAGTGCTTTTATTTATTATCTTCCTGTAGAAAAGGATCCTTGCAACCTCTTCACTCTCTCACCACCTTTCACAAAGATTACATTAAAATTTACTACTCTTTACCAAACTCATTTTGGTTTATGATATTCCTTTAGAGCAATTGCCATAGATAAAAACAGTATTATAAAACACACAGTACCATTAATACCATAAATCACAATCCCATGAATTTATAAGCACAGCAAGATTTTCTATCACTCTTTCAATATTAATAAGTCTTCCCCTCCTGGTATGCTCCAAACCACTTAACTGAGCCCAATATGAAAGGTTTAAATCCTTGAAGAAATCTATCATATAGCAATAAACTCACTTAGAACACATCAAAATGTATATAGGATTAAAGAATTTTTCTAAATTATAATTACTTTTCTAACAGAAACATAGCAGTTTATTCAAATTTATATTGAATTTTCCAACTCCATGCTTCTTAAAACAAAGTAATTTTAAAGCAAATAATTGGAACTATTTAAAATAACAAAGTCTGTATGAAATTTGAATCAACTGTAAATATTTATTTCTTATTTCCAAATCATGAAAGATTCAAAAGAGTTAAGGTCCTAAATACAATAGCAAAAATTTAATCAATAAAAATCTTAGTCACTCCCATAACACAGGTTCCCTTTCATAACCATGAAGATTACCATGACAATCATAACTGCCAGCACAAAATCTAACTTTTCAGTACCAATAGATTCATACAAATGATTTTTCAATAACATTTCAAACAACAGCTTACTACTCCCTTCCACAACATAGTACCAAATAATAAAATAGTTATCCCAAAGTACTGCTAGCCAAACCCGCTATCTTACTTTTCAGAGTACACCAAAGGTATAAATGAGACTTGCACTTTCTGCATCTGAGAAAGTGAGTGCAATGATCTTCAGGCTTGCAGCAATATCACAGAGACAAGCCTGAACTTGTGCTGTTGCCATGACAGGGATTACTGCCAACACTCAAAACACAGCAAACAAAACTTAACAGGAATACTTAATGCCTTTAATGGTCAACCTTTGGCTTACATTTTTATGTTGCTATCCTGGATTCAGCAGTAGCAGTCATTTTTCTCCTTCTTAGCACCTGGTGCAGTGTTGTGTTTTCGACTTTCAGCCTGGGAACAGCGCTGATAACACCAATGTTTTTTCATTGTTGCTCAGTAATGTTTACTCTGACCAAGGACTTTCTGAGTCTCATGCTCTGACAGGGAAGAGGGGAAACCAGGAGGAAGCACATACAGGACACCTGACCCAAACTAGACAAAAAGGTATTCCATACCACAGCACATCATGCCCACTATATAAACTGGGGGCAATTACCCAGAAGGGCTAGATCACTGCTTGGATCGGGGTGGGTATCGGTCAGCAGGTGGTGAGTGGTTGTATTCTCTTCCTTTATTATTTCCCTTATCATTATTATTAAGGGTGGTAGTGATAGTGGTTTGTGTTATACCTTAGTTACTGGACTGTTCTTATCTCAACCTGTGGGAGTTACATTCTTTTGATTGTCCTCCCCATCCCTCCAGGAGCCGGCTGCGTGGTTCTTGGTTGCCAGCTAGGCTTAAACCACGACTGTTCTTTTTGGCAGACACCGTGGGGCAGGAAGAGTTGAGATAATAACAGATCTGACCAGGGTGTGTCTAATCCTATTTGTGATAAGCATTTATTGTTTTGGATTAATAGTCACACGCCACAGTGCTGATTTATTGGCTCTCAAAGTTATTGCTCTTGATCTCGGAGTTTCAGCATGTCATATCTTCCTTACAGCCAGTATTTGCTGTGTTAGTGTTCATTGGCTAGGGAACCTGGGCTAAGGTTCTTGTTTCGCTGTTCTTTATGGTAATGACTTGTAATACAACAGACTCATTGATCATGAAACTGATCTGGCTTCCGTTCCTAGTATGGTCACCACATCTATACTTTGGGAGGTATATAAAAGAAGTGTTTAGCAATTACACATCATTTTTCCCCTTCTCTGGTGGTCAACCTGTGAAGGAGACATTCCCTTACATTGACAGCCCCCCCCCCCAACTGTTTACAGCATCATTTGAGAGTTCTGAAGGTTGTGAATGGCCTTTGAGACCTGCCTGCTGATTGTGATGGGGATCACCATGTTCGCATGCATACAGAGTGTGTTTTACCCACAATTTTGTCTGATCTCAAAAGTTAAGCAGAGTCGGGTTCAGGTCTTGTCTAGGGTTAGACGGCAATATAGGAGGACCAAGAGATTTTCCCCAAGGCTGGACAGTCATGACGGGCATGGTCTGTGGGACAGTACGGGCAAGTATGGCCCTATCAGTGGTCCCCTCCAGAGCTTTGGAACTTCACCACTGAACAAGTGCAAAATCCAGAAAAAAATAGTAAAACACTTAAATGAAGTGTGTTGTTATCCTGGTCATACCAGAGAGGGACAAATCATGGCAACGTGCTGGGGCTTGGCCTATGCTTACAGAGCCCTGTTCAACACTGTCCAGCACCTTCAAAGGGAAAAAAATGTCTCTGGATCTGATGGCAAAGTAACAGACAATGCAGCTACTCCAACTCCAAAAAGAGCAGCTACGCTAAGCCCAGCGATAAGTTCAGCAGCTACTCAAACTCCAACCACAACAGACAACGCAACTACTCCAGCTCCAAGCACAACAGCTACACCAGCCCTAGTGACAAGTACAGCAGCTACTCAAACTGACTACAACAAACAATACACCTAATCCAGCTGCAAACACAGCAGCTACACCAACCCCAGAATCAAGTACAGCAGCTACCCAAACACCAACAACAGATACTGCAACCACTGTAACCACAGTGATAATCAATGCAGCTAAACCAGGGGACCAATTAGTCCCAGTATCGGTTGCCCCTGTTTGCAAGGGGAAAAGCAAAAAAGAAGCAAAAAAGATGAAGCAAGGTAAAGATACAAAGCACTTATTAACCGGGACAGTATCTGATCAGGAGTTATTCGTACGTGAATCAGAGGCAGAAGAACAAAAAGATGTGGCTTCTCGACCCTGGACCTCAACTGAGCAACAGTTCAAAGGCAGGGTCTCCTCTAAACATCACGCAACTGATGCTACATGGAGTAAGTGGGCTGCACTAATTACACAACTAACTCAAATAGGAAAATCCCAGTCGTTCAGGAATTCTAGAAGTCATCATGGACTGGCCAGAGGGCAAAGATTTTGGAATGTCAACAGAGGAGGAGGAGATGCATGCTGAAGAGGCCCCACCATATAATAAACTGTCAGAAAGTGAGAGGCAATATGCCTTGTTTACTGGTGGGACCTGCCATATTGTGAGAAAGCATCAGAGATGGAAGGCAGCTGTATGGAGACCCCTACGATAAGTTGCAGAAACTGCTGAAGGAGAGGGCGAATCGAGTCAAACTGTAAAGGTGAAAGCCATCCAGCTGGCCTTGGACATTGCTGAATGAGAAAAATGGCCAGTACTTTATCTCTACAATGACTCATGGATGGTGGCAAATGCCCTGTGGGGGTGGTTGCAGCAATGGATGCAGAGCAACTGGCAAGGCAGAGGTAAACCCATCTGGGCTCCTGCACTCTGGCAGGATATCACTGCCTGGGTACAGAACCCAGTGGTGAAGGTATGCCATGTAGATGCTCATGTACCCAAGAGCCAGGTCACTGAGGAACACCAGAACACGCAACAAGAAAATAAAGCTGCTAAGACTGAAATAGCTCAGATGGACTTATATTGGCAACATAAGGGTGCATTATTTTTGGCCCAGTATGCCCATGACAATTCAGGCATCAAGGCAGAGATGCAACATACAGATGGGCTCATGATCGAGGGATGGACCTAACAACGGACACTATTGCCAAGGTTATTCACGAGTGTGAAACGTGCCGCAATTAAGCAAGCCAAGCAGTTAAAGCCTCTTCAGTATGGAGGACAACAGCTGAAGGACAAATATGGGGAGACCTGGCAGATTGATTATATCACACTCCAACCAACCCACCAAAGCAAGCACCATCTGCTTACCATGGTGAAAGCAACCACCAGATGGCTGAAAGCAACCACCAGATGGCTGGAAACATACGCTGTGCCCCACACCACTGCCCGGAACACTATCCTGGGCCTTGAGAAACAGATTTCATGGCAACACAGCACCCCAGAAAGAATCGAGTCAAACAATCGGACTCATTTCCAGAACAACCTTAGACACTTGGGCCAAAGAGCATGGCACTGAGTTGATATATCACATCCCCTAGCATGTACCAGGCTCTGGGAAAATCAAACAGTGCAGTAGGCTGTTAAAAACTACACTGAGAGCAATGGGTACTGGGACTTTCAAATATTGGGATACACATTTACCAAAAGCCACCTGGTTGGTCATCACCAGGGGATCTCCCAACAGGGCTGGCCCAGCCCAGTCAGAACTTTTACATACTGTAGAAGGGGATAAAGTTCCTGTGGTGCACACAAATAATCCACTGCAGAAGACAGTCTGGGTTATTCCATCTTAAGGTAAAGGCAAACCCACTCGTGGGTTTGTTTTTGCTCAGCAACCCAGACATTCTCTAGTTGGTAATGCAGGAAGATCGAGAAGTCTGATATGTACCTCAAGAGGATTTGATTTTAGGGGAAAACAGACAATGAACTCAACTTTATGCTGTTGCCTGCTATATACCACTTTCATAGCCACCAACTAGATGCCTCCAGGTCACCAGCAACTGGCCCTGACTTTTCTCTGACCATCATCTGTTGGGGGTCGAGCATGGGCGCTTTAACAGGCTTGCAGCAAGCTGTGAGAAAGTGAACCTCTGACCCCAGGCTGGAAGAGGAAGCGTCAAGGTCAGCAAAACAGGAGCGCAATAACAAGATGCCAGAAGCATGATGTAACGCTAAGCTGAAGCGAAGGTGTGAAACCAATCAGGAGAGGCAAAGTGGAGCGTGTACCTCTCGCGGGCAAAGTGAAGCAGCCAATCAAGTAATGCGTGATTGCGTGTAAGACAGTATATTAAGAGCAGCCTTGTAATCAATAAACGGAGCATTTTGTGAATCTACATCGTATCGGTGTTTTCTCCTCTCCACCTGGCCGCGGCAATCATCCCAACAAGGAGTGAACTTTGATGAAACCAGGTGAATTCTGCGGTATCACCGGCAGGCAACAAACCAGCACTGAAAGACTGTTACAAGAAATGGAGCCCAACATCATGGACCAGATGAACTCAGCAGCTTTATAGGCATTGGTCCATGCACTACGGATTTGATCTGTCTCTCTCTTTGTGCGTGTATGTATGTATGTATGTTTATATATATATGACAAGTGATGGCATATTGAAAAATATGAGATCTGAGCATGATGTGAACAGTATGGAATAAGGGGTGGACACTGTCCTGTGTTCAGCTGTAGCAGTCATTTCTCTCCTTCCTAGTAGCTGGTCCAGTGCTGTGTTTCCAACTTTTGCCCAAGAACAGTTCTGGAAATTATCCATAGACATGAATCTACAAAGACCTTCTTTCACTGAGGAATATAAATCTTGTCTTTATTTCCCCTCAAAACACTATCTTACACAGAATTCCAAGGGAACAGTCATCCATGCATTGCTTGAATAAACCCCCAGGTATGCATAAGCTCTTTTTAAGATGCATGTTTGATTAAGACTTCATACTATACGTGATCTGACTAAGCAACTTATGTCTAAAATAGGATTTAATCCTGTTCCTTCCTGAAGCACGGCCTCACATCAGTCACTGCCGACAATAAGCTGTTGAAATCCTCTACTATTCTCATTAGCTTTAATGCTACTTTTACAATAACCATGCAAAGTGCAAGGTCCTACACCTGAGTTGGGGCAACCCCAGGCACAGCTACAGGTTGGGCAAAAAGGAAATTCAGTAGAGCCCTGCGGAGAAGGACTTGAGGGTGTTGGTCAATGAGAAAATAAACATGAGTCAGCAGTGTGCGCTTACAGCTCAGAAAGCCAACCGTATTCTGGGCTGCATCAAAAGAAGTGTGACCAGCAGGTCAAAGGAGGTGATCCTGCCCCTCTGCTGTCATCAGACCTCACTTGGAGTATTGTGTGCAGTTCTGGTGTCCTCAACATAAAAAGGGCATGGAACTGTTGGAACAAGTCCAGAGGAGGGCCACAAGGATGATCAGGGGACTGAAGACAGGCTGAGAAAGTTGGGGCTGTTCAGCCTGGAAAAGAGAAGGCTGTGTGGAGACTTCATAGCAGCCTTCCAGTATCTGATGAGAGGGTTTAGGGATGCTGGGGAGGGACTCTTCATTAGGGACTGTAGTGATAGGACAAGGGGTAACAGGTGAAAACTTAAACAGGGGAAATTTAGACTGAATATAAGGTAGAAGTTCTTTACTGTTAGGGTGGTGAGGTGCTGGAATGGGTTGCCCTGGGAGGTTGCGAATGCTCCATCCCTAGCAGTGTTCAAGGCCAGGTTGGATGAAGCCTTGGGTGATATGGTTTAGTGACCTCATGCTCACCAACAGGGAAGGGCTCGTTGGAAATGTGACACTCCAGGGAACTCTTGGATGCAGTGATCACAATATGGTCGACTTTGAGGTCCTCGAGACAGTGAGAAGAGCGTGCAGTAAGCTCACTGCCCTGGACTTCAAGAGAGCAGACTTTGGCCTCTTCAGGAACCTGCTTAGCAAGGTTCCATGGGATAAAGCCCTAGAGGGCAGGGGGGCCCATGACTCTTGGTTAATATTCAAGGATCACCTGCTACAAGCTCAGGAGTGTTGCATCCCAACTAGAAGGAAGTACAGCAGGAGGGGCACGAGACCTCCTTGGATGGATAAGGAGCTGCTGAGAAAAATTCACAGGAAAAAAAGAGGCTTATAAAAGGTGGAAGAAAGGACAGGTGGCCTGGGATGAATACAGGGATGTTGTCCGGGAAGTTAGGGACCAAGTTAGGAAAGTTAAGGCCCAATTGGAGCTAAACTTGGCTAGGGATGTTAAAGACAACAGGAAGGGATTTTATAGGTATGTAGCGGGTAAAAAATAGACTAGGGATAAGGTAGGCCCCCTCCGGAAGCTTTCGGGAGAACTAGCTACACAGGATTTTGAGAAGGCTGACGTTCTGAATGGCTTCTTTGCCTCAGTCTTCACTGGCAAAGGCTCTGACTGCGCCACCCAAGTCTTGGAAGGCAGACACAGGGACTGTGAAAATCTAGACCTTGGGCCCACTGTAGGAGAGTATCTGATTCAAGACCATCTTAAGAACCTGAATGTACACAAGTCCATGGGACCTGATGAAATCCATCCACGGGTCCTGAAGGAGCTGGCGAATGAAGTTGCAATGCCACTGGCCATCATATTTGAAAAATCATGGCAGTCAGGTGAAGTTCCTGAGGACTGGAAAAAGAGAAATATAACCCCTATGTTCAAGAAGGGGAAAATGGATGACCCAGGGAATTACAGACCAGTCAGGCTCACCTCTGTGCCTGGCAAAATCTGGGAGCAGATTTTCCTGGAAGGCATGCTAGGGCATATGAAAAAGAGAAATGTGCTTGGTGACAGCCAGCATGGCTTCACTAGGGGAAAATCCTGCCTGACCAATTTGGTGGCCTTCTATGATGGGGCTACAAAGATGATGGACGGGGTGGAGCAGTTGACGTCATCTACCTGGACTTATGCAAAGCATTCGACACTGTCCCACATGACATCCTTGTCTCTAAATTGGAGAGACATCAATTTGATAGGTGGACCACTCGGTGGATAAAGAACTGGCTGGATGGTCGCACTGAAAGAGTTGTGGTCAATGTGGTTCAATGTCCGGCTGGAGACCCGTAACGAGTTGTGTCCCTCAGGGATCGGTGTTGGGACCGGTCTTGTTTAACACCTCTGTCGCTGATGTGGACAGTGGGATTGAGTGCGCCTTCAGCAAGTTTGCCAATGACACTACGCTGTGTGGTTCGGTCCTTTCCAACCTTAACTATTCTATGATTCTATATATGCATTGCAATATATTGCTTGTTCATCACATTATTTCTGACAGAAGCAGATTAACAGAGTATCCCCTTAGGTGTTCCAAAGGAATCTGATTCTTCAAGACAGTCAGCCATTTATATATATACCGCTATGTCCAAAATGCAAGAGAAAACCACCCTTGCCAGACAGGTAAATGCAGACCTATTTAATAATGCATATGTTTGTTTGATACAGTTGCTGCATGCTCACTTTTTAAAAAGGCAGGGGGACAAAAAGGCTATTAAATGCTCACTGTGATACTAGCATTAAGTATTCACACCTAGAATTGTATGATAAATTTTTACGAAGTTATAGGAAAAAAAATGTTAAATATGTTCAGTGTTGCTGGAAACTTAGGAGGAATATAAATATTCTTTGTTCCAAGTAAATATATACACCTTACGTTAATTACAACACCTAAATATGAATTAAAATTCTAAACTACCTTTTCCCCTTGGAATTACAGCATAAACCTTCACAACACTGGAAACTTTGTAAAATATTCCACATAAAAGCTACCAAACTATTTTTATGTACAGCTCACCTGTAGTGTGGTAAAATATACAGCTGGGGACATTAAGACAGAATACATTCTGTCTTTAGGCTGTTCTGAGAAGGTCCTTTCTCAAAAGGCATTTCTGAATTCAGAAATGCCTGCACCTAATTCAGTGTTTAAGGACTTATATAAGGTAATGAGTAACAAAACCAGGTTTACTGTTTTTAATCCCTTTCAAATCTCTTACCTTTTGCATGAATAAACAGCACCCAACAAAACTGGAACACTTCTGTCACAGTACATGGTTGCCGTCTTAAGGAAAAATACAGCAAGAAGACACCCAATAAGCTCAATGAATTAAGCCAGACAAAAGAACATACAACATTCAGTAATTTTAAAAGAAAATTAGTGTGGCCAAAATCTTACACCCTTCCCACAAAAACCTGACTAAACATAATAAAGCAAGCCACACATTGGTTTAGTGCAGACACAAGCGGAACCCCACTCTCAGTCTGCATGTAATGACCCAAATGTCACTACAACAAACCAACACAGCAGATTCCATTAAAAACAGACCAAGACCTGAGGAGAAAAATCACTGTAAATTTCATGTTAAACATGGCTGGCCTAAACTTTTTTTTTTTAAAGCAAAATTGTGATCCTATTTCCAAAGAACAGGTAAATATCCAAATTTTAAAACTACAGAAAATGGTTTTTTTTTTTCTTTTTCCCACAGCAAATGGTACATAGAGTCAATTGAAATATTTTGAGAGCCAGAGCTGAAACTCCTTCAGAAGCATTCTGACCAATATAAACAGGTATACATTCTTGGAGAAAGTTACACTGTTGATGTTAATACACTCATTACAGGTAAAACTTTCAGAACTCTGTGCTCACAAGAGTGTTATCTCTGTACTAACATAAAGCATTTTGTAAAGGGTTTCATACAGTATACAGAATTTTCAAATATATTAAATGATTATCAGAACCAAGATCTTCTGCTGGTCTTTGTTTAAGAGGCTTTCAAATAAAAAGTCATTCACAAGACTCCGTCATAAATCAAGTTTTGTAGCTCTTGAGTATTTGTTATTTCTTAATACTGCCACATACACCATATTGGACTTCCTATTTCACATTTACGGGTAACAAGATTGCTTTGTGTTCTTGGTAACATAAAAATCTTGACAAAGTAATTAATTCATTCAAATATTTTTTTTATCCATCTCACCCCCCCCCCCCCCCCCCAACTGGAAACTACGCTCAAGTATTTACTATGTGGATTTAAAAACAAACTAAACCCCCTCCCCTAGCACCAATTTTTATAACACCGCAGCATTCCTAGTTTCCATGCAACAGGTCACTGGAAGTGCTATTTCATATACTGCAGCTCATCCCCAGGACAGCAGAGCATTAGAGATATGTTGTGTCCAATATTATCACATTGCTTCTAGTTTGTTGTTTTGTTGGGTTTTTTTTACATGCAATTTTCTAATGTAGATTGTGAAATAGACATGCAAGCCTCAAAACCAAGCAGTATTTATCAGGCTTTCTCCATAAGACTGTATTTAGTATTAAGCTCTTTCACTCAGGCAAAATCAATTCATGGTGAGGCTATATTCTTTTCAAGTTCTCCAGTAGTTTGTTCAGCCTTAATATTTTTTTTATTTATTTAGTTACTCCATTATGTTATATAAATAATGGTTTAAATGTCAAAATTAACAAACATTTCACCCCAAAATTAGTAAGCACCATCTTCCAACTTAATCTTCAAAATTATTTCACACCTTAGTATCCAAGCTAACCAACTAGAGGGGCTTACTCTTCTAATTATAGAATTGTATAAGCAATATATTTTAATGAAAATACACTCAAAATACAACTAAACCCCCCTCCCCCAAGCAACTTAATTACATTTTTGCTCTATTCTGCTCCAAAATCAGTTTGGAAATAACAGGAACATACCTCTGTTTTCTCCCTCTCTGTTGGCGAGGCTGATCTTGAGGATATCTGAAAATGTCCTGAAAAATGGGCTTATACTTCTTAAAAATGACAGCAGAAATGGTAAAGTTTCTCTCTATTCTCACAGTTCGTTCTCTGAATTGCACAGGAAGATTTGCCATGTCTTCCCACTTTTTCATCTTGTTCAAAAACTCGATCAAGCTGAAAATACCAAACGGGTTAGCTCTGACAGTTTTGAAGTATTTTTACAGAAATATACTATAGGTTTTCAACAAAACTGCAATTTCTACTTCCCTAACTGCTGATAGTAGCACTACAGATGGCAGTACTACAAACACAGTAAAGTACTTGGAGCCAGTCCTTCACCCATAAACATGGGTGAGCTCAGACAGCTCACAATATATTTTTAGATCCTTGGCTGATGACTATGTTAACTATATGTTCACAGTTTTGGCTTTTCCACAAAGACACAATCAGCTCCAACAGTCAGATTACTCTAAAAGCAGATTTCCCTTATTTTTCCAAATAATTTATTAAATAGAACAAACTGAGTTCTACAATGCTAAGATGATTCTACAAAGTATGAAAATTACTTAAGTTTCAGTACATTTCACTTCATAAATTTGGCTTTCATTTATTTTTCACTCTTTTATCTACATCCACTTTTTCAGAGTTATTAATATTTGATAGCCCATCACAGAAATAATTCATCCACATTCAATTCCTAAACTTCTGATTTGGAATAAAAAGTTTTAAAAGGAACACTTTTGTATTACATAAACCAATAGCAAAGCTCCAACAGTAAAGGAGATGGAGAGCAAGACTGCATAAGAAAATAATTTTATTTATATAGAAAGAACAAAAGAAAGTGAATTATTTCAGTAACTTTTTATTCAGTTATTTATAGACACAAACATTTGATGCAATTTTTGTTTATCAGATTATGACACCACTTTGTCTTTATAAAGCAGGAGCATGTTAAAAGTGAATTCTTCCCCCCCAAAAAAAAAGTGTGAATATTTTCACAGCCAATTAAAAATGGTTTTGCATGTGAGAAATTTACACTTTGCACACTCTTCCAAAAGAGACTACTTTTCAAATACTGGTTTCTTTCTCCTTTAAGAGAGGGAAGTCAATCTCTGATTTTGAAAACCAGTGTTTTGACAACATTGTAATGACAAAAATGGAACTGTTCTGCTTCTATGACAGTGAGCTATAACACAAAGACTCCGGTGAATTCTATCTTTAAAAGCAGGAAACAAGACAGACATTTAGCATTTGTTCTCAATTTGTAAATTTCATAAGCTGATAGGTAGTCTTTGAGATCTTGTGTGCAAAAATGAGCAAGAAGTTACCTTTGTTCTGAACAGCACAAAATTCTGGTTAAAGATACATAATTTCCCTCAGCTGTCCCTTTGCTCACAGGGGGAACTGCTTTTCTGCAAGCCACGTACAAGGCACATGCTAGCCAGTGCAGATCATTTCTCTGTGAATTAAAACATCAAGCATCTAAGACTCCATTGAAAAGAAAAGCATCCTCTTCAGCTATGTACCCAACATCAGGAAAAAGGTTAGGACCTCGTCCTAAATGAATGAAGTTCAACCAGTGACAATGCTGCTCTGCTGTTTTAAAGTTCTGTTGAGCTACTCTGATTTTAACTCAAATAAAACCAGGTGCTAAACAGATACTTAACAGTGAACCATGTCAGACCTAAAATTGCAGGTACTAGTTACCTGTATAAATGTCACTCTTGATCCAAAGTTAACAATGTGATAGAAGAGCAACACAAAACGTAACATTTTGTACTGCCTTGCTGTTAAAAAATATATACAAAAGCTACAGGTCTTTACAATCAGAACATTCTGCCCTGAAAAGACAGCAACAGAAAAAGTTTCCTTTTTTTCCTGTATTATGCAACAGAACTGTTACTCAATATGTACTTCAAGACAGAAATTAATTCTAATGAAAGCCTTTGAAATATTAGATGCTCTCTGACTAAAAAAAAAAAAAACAAACAAAAAACAAAAACCACTTTAACGAGAAACGGTCGGGGGGGAGGCAGGGAACAGAACACTGAATTTGATGCTGTGGGCTTCTTGGGCTATGTGGTATCCAGGCCCCACTAAATGTGAGTTAACTGTTTCACATTGGTCCTCTAAAGTATCTTTAGTTTTAAAGAACAATGTTTGTGTTGTAAGTCTGTGGTGAGATAACAAGATTTAGTAACCCCACTAAACATGAATGAATGATTTCACACCATCCTTGTACTTATCAGTTAGTTTAGAGACAGAGCCTCCCAAACATATGCTAGCTTGGGATACTCCTGTCCTGCTATAAATTTTGCAAGAAGGTCACACTGTTTCAAATCTGTTATAAATTGAGACCACAACGGATCATAATCCAATTAGAATTTTATTAATTATAGCAAGTAGAATATGAGCAAAGACAGCGCTGGACGGCAGGGGAGTCTGCGCTCCGCCTACTGCCGTGCTGAGCAGTTCAAAAAGCCCTCCCTTATACATCTTTTACTTCCGTGTTCATGACGTAGTTGAGGTACTCTGCGCATGCTTCAGCTGTTGCTAGGGGGGTCGACTTCTGCCTCCCGGTGGTCGGTGAGGCCGAAGTAAGAAGTCTTCCTCCTTTGTTCCATAGTTGACCCTTCATTTATGTCCTTATATGGAGTGGTTTGTCTTATTTCTGCCAGTTCCTGGAACATCTTGCAAGCCAGTTTCTGTAACACCTTGTGGTCATCTTATGTTTGCATACACGGTTTCTGGTTTAATTGGTGTAAGCGATTGTGGTTTAATTGGTGTAAGCGATTGCGGTTATCTTATCTTGCATAAACTGTGTCCGTTAACTGTGTGCATAAGCAATTTCATATCTTTTGTTGTCTAACCTTTATATTGGGCTTAACATATATATACCTAACATATATCTTAATAAACAATACCTTATTCTTTAGTTTTTCACAATCCCCCCTTTTTCTTTTTATCCTATTATTGTTTATTAGATGCTGCTTTCATTCTCAGCACTGCAAATAAACCTTTTTTCACAATCCCAACATTTATCAGAACACTCACAGGGTAATACCTCACAATTACAATCAGTGTAGTCCCTACGTGGCATAATATATTCACAACAATCTTCATCCTCATCAATAGATACACTTTTATAATTTGCCCCAGACCTCATAGTTAAAATAAGCAGTTTAGCTATGTCAAATCGTTCCCTAATAAAGTGTAAAATATAGCATAATATACAAGGCCCAAATATAAGTCCCAAAATCAACATGATAAGCGGTCCTGCTAAAGTGGACAACAAAGTGGTTAGTCAAGGTGAAACATTAAACCAGTTTTCATACCATGACCTGCCCGCCTCACGATCTTTTTTACGTTGATCTAACCTTTTCCGGAGTTCAGACATGGTGTCCTGTACTACTCCAGTAGGGTCAGCAAAAGAACAACATTCTTCATTGAGAGCTACACATAACCCTCCTTCTTTTAAGAACAATAGATCTAATCCTAAACAGCAATCACTAAGATTAAATTTTCCACAGACCACTCCTTCTTGAGCCAACAGGTAATCTAAAACCACACGATTCTGATATATTGCAGATTTCATTTTAGTATTTTGCTTTGCAATTAATCCTAATGCAGTTTCTGTTTTATTTACTACTATTTCTACCACAGCTTGTGACCTTATAATTCTATTCAACATCCATATAGGAGTTCTGTATCCCCAGGATGCATCTTCGGCCCAAGTTGCCAAATCATAATAGATTATTCATTCAGGTGGCCACTCATTGTCTTTCCATTTTGTAACTCTCTTTTATATTGTTTTCTCCTTAATAAGAAGAAATTAGGTCTGATCATTCCTAATATACATGAACCTGTCCAATTTTGGGGTAAAAATGCAAAAGTTATTTTACCACAGATTCAATAATATCCATCTGGAGTAGGCCAACTGTTTGGTATGTTAGTTCCATTAGTCCAGTTACTGAATTGGTGATTTATTTCTATGGGATTTCCCCATCTTCCCCAGTCTTTCTTTGCTCTCTTCCACATATAACCCCCTTCACAAAGTAAATTTCCTATTGGTTTTACACCATTTTCTAAATTTTGCCAACAACTTTTTCAGATTATACCCGTTTGCAAGATCCATTGTTGTCTCCTTTTGTTTCCTTTTCGATTTTTCCAGATTGTAGGGTCGCTTGTATTACTCTCCATTGCCTCCCAGGCCCATCTCTTTCCCTGGTTAGTTCCCCTACAAACATAGCAGTTAGTTACATTCAATGCTTTAGATATATTTTCAGCAAGATTTACAAGGAGATTTTTAGCAACTGTGAGAATTTCATATTGGACTCCAGGTTTTGTTTTTTTTGATCTTAATACTAATAATCACAGCTGGGTCTTCCCCAGTTCCATATATTTTAAGTCCAATTTTAGTTACTTGCTTCTGTTTCCAATTTTTTTCAAATCTATGAGAGTTAAATTTATTGGATTGCAGGCACGGGTTGTACAGTTATTGTTTGTTTGCATTCTTGCTATTGAAGCTTGTAAAGTCTTACATTGATAATCACATCCCTAGCCTGCAGTATCCCAGCATACACAAGACCATCCTTTTCTTCCACAGAGGTGTGATGACTGATACCTAGCTGTTTGATTAGGTACATAATCAGGATTTATATGACATTGGTATCCACCTGGGCAAATATATTTTGGTTGGCTACTGTAGTACTGCCTCCACTCTGAACTTCCACTATTAGTATCTAAATCATCATCTATAATATCACATGCATCAAAAATTATTGACAGTGAGGTACTCAAATTGGTTATAACTTCATTATAACTTATTCCAATTAATCTTCCTTCTGAATTTGTTCTCACTGAGTTTGATTGTATATGCAACTGCCTGTCTTTGTTCCTTTGCATTCATAAAAGGTGTGGTAGACCAGCATTTGAGTGGTTACTCTCCCTTGTCTAGTTGTGGTAATGCATTCACTACAGTTGTTGTGAATGATTTTAGAAGCCACGGCATCTTCCCATATGGTTCCTATCAGAACCGACACCAAAAGAGGTCCGGTCAGGATCACAGTGCTCAGCGGTCACAGCCCCAGGGGTTGCAGCCCTCGGCAGACCTTTTCAGCTGCAGCACCCATTCCCTCCGGTCTTGCCCTCTCTGGTAGGTTAAAGGTATATTCCCCATCGGCTACTATGGCAGTAGTATTTGACCCACAACAACTGTTCCAACGAAGTGGTAATTTCACACTGAATGCAAAAAGAACTGTAATTGATTTCTCAAAAATTGTTCATGGTCTCTCCTATGAGTAATAATATGCTTCAAATAATTGGGACACTTGGCTCTAATATACAAATTGCAGTGTTTGCATATAGGAGGACATGGACTAATACTGGCCCTTATCCTATGGTTTCTTAAAATAATTTCCAAATCTATATCTTCATTTCCCATATCAGATTTACAGGAGTCAATATGAATTCTCTCAGTTACTTATCCAAGTCCTCTAGAGGGTCAGCTTGGCGTCTCTGGGTTCAGTCACAACTTTCCATTCCTTTATGGGTCCTTTTACTTGAGACTTGTGTGTCCACCTTTTTTCAGCAGCTCTTATCGCCGTTTCTGTAGTTAAAAGAACAAGAAATGGTCCCTCCCAACGAGGGGATAAACTCTCTTCTTTTCAGCTTTTATGTCATTCTAGTTCTAATTCATTCACTGCAGCCGCCCCATGGCACTCCCCTCCAGGGCAGTCTCACTTCCAGGGTCCAGATTCCCCATAGCACACACACAGATCCGGTTCCACAGAAAAGCCTACTCCCCCACCTCTGTTCAACATTCCTTCTCCACCAGTTTTAAAGCAACCGCTTTCTTTTTATCCACTTTCCATGTTTCCTCCTTTACTCCCAGTCCACATTTATCCAACAACCCTTCAGTCCCATCTATCAACATGTCTGTTTCCATTTGTTTGCCTATCCCGGCACCCATCCCATGCTCAAACACAGGAGCTGCTCGAGCTTCCTCCTTTTAACATCTTAACTTCTTAACATCTTTCCCCAGTATCACAATCTGAACAACATCTCTTTAGCTTTTAGTTTTTCCTGTCCTTTTCCAAAGCCAAAATTAAGGGATCAGGAAGAGGAATATTAATTTTGCACTCTGTCATATTTGCATACATTACTTCATTCCATTTTCCTTATCACCTCAAAAACAACATTAATTATAACAATGTATAATAATTCAAAGTTCCATTTTAGGTCATTTTTCCTGATCTTCTAAAGTGTATGAAGGTCAGCATTGGTTATAATATTTTACCAACGTTTTCTTGTTTACACAGGCCCCAGAAGACCCTCTCAGTTCTTTCCAATGTGCCAAAATGTAACCCAATGGGCTTTTCTTCAGAATTTCCTTGTCTTGACCGGCTCCCATTTCAGCCAATCTTTTACAGATCTCTATAGCTTCTCTTTCCCAGTGCTCTGCAAATGCACTTATGAAAATGAGAGCACCTACACACAAGTTGTATGATATTCTTAAGGGGGTCAGTACAATAATATCTCTGGGTTCTGAAGATCAGCTCCCCTGTTGTTAGATCATAGTTTCGGTTACAGCAAAATTTCCTTTACAATCATGCCTCTTCAAATTTTCTTTGATACTTTTTTTTTTTTACAAACCCTTTCCCAGTTTTTCTTTTAACCTCCCAGAGGATCCTCCAGAACTTTTGTGGCTTTTTCCACAAAATAATCATTTTATTTCTGTTCTCAGAGAATTACCGATTGGGTATCTATAATTTAATGGCTGTACACACACAAGAAAATGCACAGGATAGAAAAAAAAAAAAAAAGCAGCGAGAGGGGCAGCCGGACACTCCCCCTCCGCCCTTTTCTAAGCTGCTCACAGACAGGATACACACAGGGTTACACAGACAGGACAGCGGGAGGGCAGCCAGGCCCCTGCTCACAGACAGGACACACACAGGGTTACACAGACAGGACAGCGGGAGGGCAGCCAGGCCCCTGCTCACAGACAGGACACACACAGGGTTACACAGAAAGGACAGCGGGAGGGCAGCCAGGCCCCCGCTCACAGACAGGACACACACAGGGTTACACGGAAAGGACAGCGGGAGGGCAGCCAGGCCCCTGCTCACAGACAGGACACACACAGGGTTACACAGACAGGACAGCGGGAGGGCAGCCAGGCCCCCGCTCACAGACAGGACACACACAGGGTTACACAGACAGGACAGCGGGAGGGCAGCCAGGCCCCCCGCTCACAGACAGGACACACAGGTCCAAAAAAATATAGACGCTTCGTCCGTCTCCGGCCGCTCTCCTCGCGGAGACACGGAACCGCGGATTGGGACTCCACACTCGCTTTGTAGCTATGCTACGTCTCAGTCACACAGAAACACAAAGTTACACATGGGATCCCTCACTCACACCATGGTTCCGCTTACCCTCCTCACGGTTCTCAGAATTTGAGATACAGCAGAAACCTGGTGGGTTCGCTTACCCTTCACCTGCCCCCCTAGCAGGTTCGTTCTGGCTCCCAAAACTTGGGATACAGCGAAAACCCGGGCTCACCCGATCCGCCTATACATATGTATTATCTATCCCCGCTTTGTATTATAATGAGCCAGAAGGTCCTTTGCACTTGCGCAGTGCCCCTTCTGATCATGGGCAGGGGTCTCAGGATGAAATAAATGAGTCTCCCTCTTCTTAACCTTTACACCTTTTAATCTTCAGACATGGACTTAGGGTTAGTCGGCGCCCAGTCTGCTTCTCCTGCCGCTTATTAATAGGACCAAACATCTGTGCTTTTGTCATGGTCTTAAGGCTTGATCGCCCAGTCTGCCTCTCCCCGGCTTATCAGCAGGACCTTTCATCTGCTTTTGTCAATAGAATTAGCATCTGCTTCTTCCCCTCCAGCAGTAATCAATGCCTTGGCAAGATGGCAATGGCAGGTATTTAGGACAGACAATACTTTTGTTTAAGCATAGGAATTCCTTTAACTCCCTTATACAATTTCTCTGTATTACCTCCCTGTACATTGGTTACCCGTGTATCAGTTCCCCCTTTTTCTATAAAGTGAGTAAATTCTTTTACTCTATTATTTATGACAGACCTATCCATGTTACCTGGAGAAGGCCTTGGTTAAGTATATCTCTGAACCATCCAGTAACTCCTTATCCAATCCACTTCCAACAATTTTAAGCTTTTGCATATTCTCCTGCAGTTTTCCCAGCTTAATATGGATTGATTCAGAATGGTCAGATTACTTTCATGCAGCACATACCTTTGAAATCCTCAAAACCTTTTCTGCAAGACACCCACTATATCTTGCAGGATTCAGACCATCAGATGTCTGCTGCCTAAAAAACAAAACTTTTTCTACGAGACACCCACTGTGTCTTGCAGGATCCTAACTACAAGATGCCCACTGCCTCCTGTGATTGTAAACCATAGGACGCCCGCTGCCTCTTGTGCATAAAACCTTTTTGTACAAGACACCCACTGTGTCTTGCGGACACAAATATCGGGTCGAATTTTTTTTTTCCCCATACTTCCATACAGTAATGAACCATTTTTTCCTTACTCTTTTTTTCCTTCCTGGGACAGCTGAATGTCCCAGTACTTTATCATTAACCCCAGGGGACCGTCCGGTGGTGCATCCGGTGGGCTGCTCCCTGCTTTATTCTTAGGATCTCTCCTTGGATCCTTTCCTGGGTTATAATTACGACTCTTACTCTGACCCATTGTCTTACTCCAGGGACCTCTGCCTGAGCCCCCGGGACTGGGACCTCTACTGGGACCCGTCTTCCCTCCCCATATCTTAGTACAATATTCTATCATTTTTTGCTTATCTTTCCCTAGGGTTCCAGGGAAATCTCTCCAATTATCTAAGATATATTCATGTGAGTCGAAGGCTTGCTGCCCTTCGCCCCCCATCTTCTGGAATATCCACAAATATACACTCACTCGCTCCCCCTTGTTCCTGGCCCAGTCCCTCGCGGGAGATGGAAAACGCAGTACTTAAGGGTCCACACTCGCTTGGTTCAGTATATCGAACCTCTCATTCGTTATATTCCAGGAAACCCAATCCCGCCCGAACGGCAAACCTGCGAACAGTTTCGCCGCGGACAATTCCGCTCTGCGAATTTCGCAAAATACTTACGCGTCCTGCGTCTTCGTCCGGACTCCCGTGCACAGAATTTTTATGGGATTTTACCGGTTTTTTTCCTTTGCTCATTATTCTAGAATTTAGGTTCGTCGGTAAGGTTGAGGTAGGCTGTTGGTCGCGGGGCCGCGAAATGTCGCGGGGCGCCTCCCCGGAGGACCAAAGCTCACCATTCCTTATCCGAGTCACGGCACCAGAAATTGTTATAAATTGAGACCACAACGGATCATAATCCAATTAGAATTTTATTAATTATAGCAAGTAGAATATGAGCAAAGACAGCGCTGGACGGCAGGGGAGTCTGCGCTCCGCCTACTGCCGTGCTGAGCAGTTCAAAAAGCCCTCCCTTATACATCTTTTACTTCCGTGTTCATGACGTAGTTGAGGTACTCTGCGCATGCTTCAGCTGTTGCTAGGGGGTCGACTTCTGCCTCCCGGTGGTCGGTGAGGCCGAAGTAAGAAGTCTTCCTCCTTTGTTCCATAGTTGACCCTTCATTTATGTCCTTATATGGAGTGGTTTGTCTTATTTCTGCCAGTTCCTGGAACATCTTGCAAGCCAGTTTCTGTAACACCTTGTGGTCATCTTATGTTTGCATACACGGTTTCTGGTTTAATTGGTGTAAGCGATTGCGGTTATCTTATCTTGCATAAACTGTGTCCGTTAACTGTGTGCATAAGCAATTTCATATCTTTTGTTGCCTAACCTTTATATTGGGCTTAACATATATATACCTAACATATATCTTAATAAACAATACCTTATTCTTTAGTTTTTCACAAAATCTTTGCTAGTTATCAGAATAATTACAGATCTGGCTGGTTTTAGCGAGTTGTGTAATTACCGGGGCGTCCAACTGGGCCAAAGGTGAAAAGCACACTGTGAGGAAGACTGCATACTTCATCTTTAAGACCCCTACTCACATGAGGAAGACTGCTTACTTCATCCTCAAGACCCCCGCCCACAATTATTGAAGAGCAGTGCGCAGACGCCAAGAGGAGGAGACTTATGATAATAAATTACTGGACTTAATTATAATGTTCCCTGCCTATATGCAGGGATTATAAATATGTATGTGAATAATTGAATTGTGAAAGTATATAAACCTGTAACAAATACTAATCACTCGCGCCTCTGGCTACGGTCACGTGCCCAGCCCTGTTTGTTTTTATTGACTTTGTCCCTTAATAAAACCTTATTATCTTGTTTATAGAAGTGGATTCGTATTTCACATGTTGTTTCAAGAAATGAGACTACAAAACCTGCACGCCTTCAACCATGCATGGGGCTATGTGCCATGTTTACAGAACCAAATTTATTATAACAGCGCTGAAAGCACCTACGTGGGCAACTTAACAGCTACTGATAAGCGTTCATCGAGGTAACTACGCTACGTTTGTCAGCGAAACAGCCACAAGCAGGACCCAAACGATATGACCGCTTTTATTTTAACACCTTTTCACCGCAATGACTCAGAATCACGACGTTTTCCCAGATTCAGAACTGGAGAGCCTCGCTCCCTGGTGGGCCTAGGGTAATCCCGCTCCCCTGCGGGCCCAGCCTGCGATCGCGGAGCGGAATGTCTCTCAGCGGCGCTTCCCGCGGCTGAGGCGCTACCTCCATGCGGAACGCGGGAGCAGGGCCGGGCCGAGGCCGCGCTGGGGGTGGAATGCAGCCGCACCCGGCTGCGGGGTAACACCCGGATGGCGTCTCAACACTGTCAATGTGAGGTAAAGACGGCCGCATCTCAGTGACTGTCCCCTCACCCCGCCTAGGGCCGATCGCCTCAGAGCGGCTCCCACGCCCCATCGCGCCTCACCTCCAGGGTGAAGTTCCGCTTCATGTTCTGGTAACTGAGCTAGGCCTCAGAGCGAGCGCACTCATCCATGTTGAGACTGCTGCACAGCTCCTCGTAGCGCTGCCGGGTGTCCCCCTCCTCGGCCGGAACGGAGAAGGCTGCGGCACCCCCGACCGTCGGCTCACGATCCTCCTCACCGCCCAGCATGCAGCGCCCCAGCGCTAGGAAGCAACGTTACACCACCACTCCTCAAGGGCGCGACAAAGCATTCAAATCCAAACACGCCGACTGTTATAAATTGAGACCACAACAGGTCATAATCCAATTAGAATTTTATTAATTATAGCAAGTAGAATATGAGCAAAGACAGCGCTGGACGGCAGGGGAGTCTGCGCTCCGCCTACTGCCGTGCTGAGCAGTTCAAAAAGCCCCCCCTTATACATCTTTTACTTCCGTGTTCATGACGTAGTTGAGGTACTCTGCGCATGCTTCAGCTGTTGCTAGGGGGTCGACTTCTGCCTCCTGGTGGTCAGTGAGGCTGAAGTAAGAAGTCTTCCTCCTTTGTCCCATAGTTGACCCTTCATTTATATGTCCTTATATGGAGTGGTTTGTCTTATTTCTGCCAGTTCCTGGAACATCTTGCAAGCCAGTTTCTGTAACATCTTGTGGTCATCTTATGTTTGCATAAACGGTTTCTGGTTTAATTGGTGTAAGCAATTGCGGTTATCTTATCTTGCATAAACTGTGTCCGTTAACTGTGTGCATAAGCAATTTCATATCTTCTGTTGCCTAACCTTTATATTGGGCTTAACATATATATACCTAACATATATCTTAATAAACAATACCTTATTCTTTAGTTTTTCACACCGACGTCATGCCCTACTGTCCAACACGGCCGCTCATTAGACGGCGGAAAAACGACATAATCCTAAATCACCCCTCACCGTGTGCAAGCGTACGACTACAGCTAGCCAATCCTGGACAATGCTCCCAGCATGCAGCGGGAGGGGAGCACGGCCTGCTGCTGATGTTGCCGCGCATGCGTAGCGGGCAAAGCCCTACCAGCCGCCCTGCGCACAGTGGAGAGTGGGGTCTGCGAAAGTGGGAGGGGGTGTAGGGCCGCACCGTAACTGACACTATAGCGAAGCTGGTACACACACTACGAAACATTCATGGTCGTCACATATACATTACGGATTAACCGCTCAATAAAAACCAAACACAATGCATGCAAACTCTGTTAAAGTTTGGAGCGTAGGACTTCACATAACCAACTGTAAATGACGACAAATACATTGTGTGAGATCCGAATTCACACCTCCAAACAAGATAACAAGGTTTTATTGAGGGACAAAGTCAATACGGCAAAAGCAAACAGCGATGGGGGCATGACTGTAGTCAGAGGCGCAAATTATTAGTATTTATTACAGGTTTATATACTTTCACTGTTGCATTAGTTACATATGCAAAATACGAGTTCACTTCTCTAAACAAGATAACAAGGTTTTATTAAGGGACAAAGTCAATAAAGCAAAAGCAAACAGTGCTGGGCACATGACCATAGCCAGAGGAGCAAATGATTAGTATTTGTTACAGGTTTATATACTTTCATAATTCAATTATTCACATACAAATTCATAATCCCTGCATATAGGCAGGGAACATTATAATTAAGTCCAGTAATTTATTATCATAAGTCTCCTCCTCTTGGCGTCTGCGCACTGCTCTTCAATAATTGTGGGCGGGGGTCTTGAGGATGAAGTAAGCAATCTTCCTCATGTGAGTAGGGGTCTTCAAGATGAAGTATGCAGTCTTCCTCACAGTGTGCTTTTCACCTTTGGCCCAGTTGGACGCCCCAGTAATTACACAACTCGCTAAAACCAGCCAGATCTGTAATTATTCTGATAACTAGCAAAGCTTTGAAACAGTGTGACCTTCCTGCAAAATTTATAGCAGGACAGGAGTATCCCAAGCTAGCATATGTTTGGGAGGCTCTGTCTCTAAACTAACTGATAAGTACAAGGATGGTGTGAAATCATTCATTCATGTTTAGTGGGGTCACTAACTCTTGTTATCTCACCACAGACTTACAACACAAACATTGTTCTCTAAAACTAAAGATACTTTAGAGGAACAGTGTGAAACAATTAACTCACATTTAGTGGGGCCACTAAATTCCACAGGCTAACAACATAAACATTGTTCTCTTTCTACAACCTAAGTTAAGCTAAAAAGTACTTTATATTTTACAGGCACTAGCTTTTCTTATATCAAGCATGCAAACCCCCCCTTTACCTTTACAGATTCTTCTACTATGCTACTCCATTTTGCTCATCTTGTGTCTTTATCGAGCTTTGTTTTTGTTACTATAAACTTGTATAATTATATCCACATAACCACACCTATGATTTGTGAAAGCCAGTGCATTTATGTGTTTATCACAGACAGGCCCCCCTTTTTATTTATACTTTAACAGGCAAAGCATTTTTTTTTTGCCTTACCTGGAACTTCAGATGCCCATACTCCCAGTATACCTTATTAAGTATTTCTTCTATTTCAGGGAGGTCCTCCTGTTCACTTTTCTGTTGACTTAAAGATAAACTCAAAACTGCAATTAATTGAT
The DNA here is from genome assembly GCF_012275295.1 of Melopsittacus undulatus. NCBI lineage: Eukaryota > Metazoa > Chordata > Aves > Psittaciformes > Psittaculidae > Melopsittacus > Melopsittacus undulatus. Next base: position 326,655 of record NW_022993943.1, read on the forward strand.
CATTTTTAACTCTTAATTCCATTTTGCCTTCTTTAAATGTTGCTTCTTGCCCTAATAAAGATCTTGGAGAACTTGGCATGCATAGAAATTTATGCATTCCTATTTGTTTGGTTTGGTTTTTTTTCCTTGATGACCAGTAGCTCCCACAACTGTAACAAATTATTTTCCCTCTGATTTAACACTGAATATGTTGCTCCTGTATCCACTAAAAATTCCACTTTATTTCCTCTAGTCCTTAGCTTTAATTTAACCAGTGGATCTGCTAGGGTAGATTCTCCAGGTCTCTGTCAGTCTAGTTCTAATTCAGTCACCGGAGCCACCTTGTGGGTATTACTTTTAGGGAAGTCTCACAACGTCCAAATTCCTTACAGTATGCACATTGATCCAGTCCCACAGAAGAATTCACTCTTTCACCTCTGCCTGACATTCCTCCTTTGCCTCGTCCTCTCACATTAGTGCCTCCATCAGTTTCTACTTGTCTCAGAGCAGCCACCGTAGCCGTGGCTATAGCACGATTCAGCAGGTATTTATTGTGACACCAGGAGACAAAGGAGGATAGCTCCTCCTAGTATATCTCTCCAAATTGCTAAACAAGCCATCCTTATATAGTCATAAGTATACATATTCATTATGTACATACATATTCATGAGGTTACTTATGCATTACATCAATCTTCGAGAATGTTTCTCCCTCATGCACACAAAAACGTGGTAGTGGTCTCTGGGGGTCGTTTACTTCTTCCAGCAATCTTCATCTCTTGGCTGTTCCTTGAACTTTTGTACTGGCAGTCTTTGAAGTGTGTGCAGTAGATAAATGCTTATGCCAGCTTAATTAGTTTAGTAACACCACTGACATAATTGAATGATTCCTCCCTGTCCTTCTACTTATCAGTTAACTCAGCTACAACTCATCCTGAACATCTGCTAGTTTCAGATAATCTTTATCTACGCATTCTGTTTTGCTAACCATAAATCTTGTACAGGGTTACAAGGCTCTAGAACTACATCAACTGTCATTTATCTTATAAAAGGATGATCACTAAGTAGAACTAATTTACTTACTTATAATAGATTATATATCAGCCTATTTCTCTATTTCAGCTCCCAAAAATAAACTTTAAGAAGAGATCAGTCCTAGAGCTGGTACATGGGAATTAAGAGACCAGTAAAACACTCTGTACTTTTTAAAGAGATCTAGTGACTGTGCCTGTTTTCTTTTGTGCTACATTTCAAAGCCATCAACCATGAAAGCTTCAGGGGAAAAAAGACATGGCAAGAAAAGCTGATTTGGCTAACCTGAGGTTTTTTCCAGGACACCGGTGTGCATATTTACAGAGCAGTGAGAGCACCAGATGGCAGAGCCCACACTGGAAGCTGATGAAGGCAGAGGGACCCACAACCTGGAAGTCTGGTCCATTCCACTGCAACATTAAAAACTGATGGCTAAGCTGTATCTAATGTCTTACGCTTCATTTTTTAACATGGAGTAGTGTCCTGGTTTGAGCAGTAGCAATCATTTTTCTCCTTCTTGGTAGCTGGTGCAGTGCTGTGTTTTGACTTTCGGGCTGAGAAGGGTTGCTGATAGCAAGTATGTTTTGAGTTACTGCTCAAATATTTGGTTTGTCCAAGGCCTTTTCTGAGCTCATGCTCTGCAGGGAGGAGGGGAAGCCGGGAGGAAGGAGAGACAGGACACCTGACCCAGGCTAGCCAAAGAGGTATTCCATACCATAGCACGTCATACCCAGGATGTAACCGGGAGAGACCCGGAAGGGCTGGAGCTCTGGGGGGATGGAGGAGGTATCGGTCGGTGCTCAGTCGGGCAGGGTGAGGTGAGTTATGGGTTGGTGGCTGGTGAGATGCTGTATTCTCTTCACTTGCTGTTTGCTTTATCATTATTGTTTGTAGTAGTAGTGGCAGTAGTGATTTGTGTTATACTTTAGCTATTAAACCATTCTTATCTCAACCCGTGGGGGCTACATTCTTTGGATTCTCCTTCCTAACTCTCCGGGAGTCGGGGGAGCAAGGGGGGGAGTGAGTGAACGAGCTGTGTGGACTTGGTTTAAAGCACAAGTAGCTGAGAACTTTGCAGTGAGGCAGCAGCTGCGCTGAGGCATACAGAGTATTGGTGTGTTGCACTGTGCCACCCTGAAGTCTGCGTGTAATACTGCAGGGCTTTATTGTAAATCTGCATTTACACTATTCATTAAACACAACGCTGCAATAGATTCCTATGGTATTTTACTTTCTACAAACAAACATTCATCTACTCCTTCAAAAATCCTCTGGTGTCATAGTTTAATGCCAGGTAACTTAGAACCATGCAATCTCATGCTCACTCCTACCCCCACTCAAAGAGAGACGGGGAAAAGAACTGAAAGAATGCAAATCCCACAGGCTGAGATAAGAACAGTCCAGTAACTAAGGTATAATACAAAACCACTACTGGTACCACCAATAATCATAAGGGAAATAACAAGGGGAGATACTACAATTGCTCACCACCCACCGACCGATACCCAGCCCAACCTGAGCAGCAATCAGGGCCTTCCAGGTAATTCTCCCCGGTTTATATATTGGGCATGACATGCTGTGGTACAAAATACCCCTTTGGCTAGTTTGGGTCAGGTGTCCTGTCTCTGTTTCCTCCTGGCTTCCTGTGCTCCTCCTCACTGGCAGAGTACGAGACTGAAAAGTCCTTGATGGGAGCAAACATTACTTAGCAACAACTAAAACTTTGGTGGATTATCAGCACGTACAGTCTAAATCTAGTAAAAACCACAGCACTGCATCAGCTACTTAGGAGAAAAATAACTGCTACAGATGAACACAGGACATTATCCACCCGTTATTCCATACCATTCACGTCATGATAAGATCCCACATTTTTCAATATACCATTGCTGTTGTATCATGTATATATAAATACACACACTCAAAGAGAGTTCCTTAGTCCATGTACCAATGCCTATAAGTTGCTGAATTCATCCAGTCCATGATGTAAGGCTCCATCAGTGACCTGATGAAAATTCTGCTGCTGCTGCTGGCTTTTTCCATGACTTTATTCTCTGCTGATGATCACAACAGCACATATCTTTTCAGAACACAGAGAGGTTGAGATGGGCATCTAGCTTATGGGCTATAGAAGTGTTATATAGTAGGCAACAGTATGTAAGCGAGTTCATTGGAAGTTTTCCCCCAAAATTAAATCCTCTTGAGGTGCACATCAGACTACCCCATTTTTCCTCATTACCCACCAAGTATATCCAGGTCCCTGAGTAAAAGCAATCCCACAAGTGGGTTTGCCTTTAACTTACACTGGAATAACCCAGACTGTCTTCCCTAACAAATTCTCTATGTGCACCACAGGAACTTTATCCCCTCTACAGTATGTAAAAGTTCTGACTGGGCTGGGCCAACCCTGTTGGCAGATCCTCTGGTGTTGACCAATCAGGTGGCTTTTGGTAAATGTGTATCCCAGGGTTTGAAAGTCCCACCACCCATTGCTCTCAGTGTAGTTTTTAACAGCCCATTGTACTGTTTGATTTTTCACAGAAGCTAGTGCCTTGTAGGGGTGTGATATACCCACTCAATGCCATGCTCTTTGACCCAAGTGCCTACAAGGTTGTTCTGGAAATTAGTCCCATTGTCTGACTCAATTCTTTCTGGGATGCCTTGTCGCCACTAGACTTGTTTCTCAAGGCCCAGGATAACATTCTGGGCAGTGGCATGGGGCACAATGTATGTTTTCAGCCATCCGGTGGTTGCTTCTAGCATGGTAAGCACATGGCACTTGCCTTGGTGCGATGGTGGGAGCATGATATAGTCAATCTGACAGACCTCCCCATATTTGTACTCCAGCCATCATCTTCCATACCAGAGAGGCTTTAGCTACTTGGCTTTCTTAATGGCAGCACATTTCACGTACTTAAATAACCTTGGCAATAACGTCTACTGTTAATTCCATCCTTCGATCACAACCCCATTTATATGTTGCATCTCTGCCTTGATGGCCTGAGGTGTCATGTGGCGTATTGAGACATGAACTCAGGTCAGTCAGGATACTGAGACTGAGAGAAAACTATTACAATCAAGTCCTTTTATCCCTTTGTTGTGTACTTTCTTAACCTGCACAAACATGCCACATTCAATCTCATTTGCCCCTGTAAAAATCCCCAGGTAAATAGCTCAAACACAATGCTGATTACGGGCTGTTCTCCTGATGACAGTTTCACCTTCTTGCTTCTTCTCACATTCCCCAAGTCCTCTGCCCTTCAACTGAAATTCTTTATTACAACAACATACTGTCTTATCCCCCTCCCCCCCCAAGGCTTGCTTGTTTATATTTCCTGTCTTTCAACATTCCAACTTACAGCCCCAAGGCTTGTTCGGTATCAAGGTATCAGAGATTGCTCCCAGAGTGTTTCTCAAGCTCATCATGGAAATCCTATTGATCACCTTCACCTCTCGCAGTGTCACGTGCCCACCAAGCTAAAAATAATTCACCCTTATGTTAACAATCTAAAATCATATGAGCCACGTAAACCTTAGCAGCTCTATTGACCTGTTGGCTGTTCTGGTCTTCCTCAGTGGCCCAATTCTTGGGTACATGAGCATCTATGTGGAGTACTTTCACCACAAGTTTCTGCACCCGGGCAGCGATATCCTGCCACAATGCAGCAGCACAGATGGGTTTACCTCTGCATTGCCAGTTGCTCTGCTTCCATTGCTGCGACCACCCCCACAGGGTCTTTGCCACCATCCATGAGTCAGTATAGAGATAAAGTACTGGCCACTTTTCTCATTCAGCAATGTCCAAGGCCAGCTGGATGGCTTTCAGTTTTGCAAACTGAATAGATTCACCCTCACCTTAAACAAATTCTGGAACTTGTCATTGGGGACTCCATATAGCTGCTTTCCATCTCCGATGCTTTCCCACAATACAGCAGGACCCATCAGTGAACAAGGCATATTGCTCTTCACTGTCTGACAATTGGTGGGGTAATTTCAGCATGAATCACCCCTTCCTCTGACAGTCCAAAATCTGTGCACTCTGGCCAGGCCAAGATGACTTTTAGAATTCCTGGACCACTGGGATTTCCTATTTGAGCACGTTGTGTAATTAGTGCAGCCGACTTACTCCATGTAGCATCGGTTGCATGATGCATAGGGGAGACCCTGTCTTTCGACATCCAGCCCAGCACGGGCAACCGGAGTGCCAAGAGGAGCTCTGCTTCAGTGACAATCGCTTCCAAAGCAGCTTGAACCCCTTCATAGGCTGTCTCAGAATCCCTGATTCCAAAAGCTGAGGGGTCGACCTCAAGTCTCCCCTGGAGCTTTCTGCCAGAGGCTCCAGGTAGGACCATTCTCCCCGGCTGTGGTGTACAGTACATTTTTCATATCTGGCACAGTCCGGACTGGTCCAAGGGCTAGCGCAGGAACTATCATTTAATTTGCTCAAAGGCTTGTTGCAGCTCAGGGCTCCATTTGAAATCATTCTTTATATGGGTCAGGTGATAGAGAGGGCTTAAAATCAAACTTTAATTTCGGATGTGCATTCTTCAGAACCCCACAACACCCAAGAAAGCTTGTATTTCTTTCTTATTAGTTTGTAGAGACATTGCTGTTATCTTGTTGATCACATCTATGGGGATCTGGTGATGTTTATTTTGCCATTTTATTCCCAAAAATTGAATCTCCTGTGCAGGTCCCTTGACCTTACTCTGTTTTATGGCAAAACAGGATTTCATAAGGATTTGGATTATTTTCCTCCCTTTCTCAAAGACTTCTTCGGCTGTGTCGCCCTATACAATGTCATCAATGTATTGCAGGTATTTCTGGAGTTTGTCCTTATTTCAGTGCAGTCTGGATCAGTCCATGGCAGATGGTAGGGCTGTGTTTCCACCCCTGGGGCAGTCAATTCCAAGTGCACTTGGATGCCCCTCCAAGGAAAAGCGAACTGTGGCCTGCACTCCACTGCCAAAGGAATCGAGAAAAATGCATTGGCAATATCAATCGTGGAATACCATCTGGCTGCTTTTGACTCCAGTTCATACTGAAGTTCTAGCATGTCCGGTACAGCAGCACTCAATGGTGGGGTGACTTCGTTTATGCCATGATAGTCTACTGTTAGTCTCCACTCTCCGTTAGACTTTTGCACTGGCCATATGGGGCTATTAAAGGGTGATTAGGTCCTGCTGAGCACTCCTTAGCTCTCCAGTCTACGGATCACCTTATGCATGGGAATCCGGGAGTCTGGGTTGCTGTGTTATTGCCTCCGGTGCACTATTATGGTCGCGACTCCCAGTTGTTGCACTTTGACCTTCAGCAACCCCACAACAGAAGGATCCTCTGAGAGACCAGGCAAGGTGGGCAGCTGCTTAATTTCAGCCGTCTCCAAGGCAGCAGTACCAAAAGTCCATTAGTACATTTTTGGGTCTTTGAAGTACCATATCCTGAGGAAGCCTATACCAAGGATGCATGGAGCCTCTGGACCAGTCACAATGGGGTGCTTTTGTCACTTCCTCCCAGTCAGGCTGATTTCAACCTCCAGTATAGTCAGCTGTTGGGATCCTCCTGTCACTCTGAAATACAAATGGGTTCCACCCCTGGACAATTTGATGGCATCAGGTTACACTGTGCACAGGTATCTACTAGAGGCTTATACTCCTGTGGGACTGATGTGCCAGGCTATCTGATCCACACAGTCCAGTAAATCCAATTGTCCCTCTATTCCAAATACCTGAAGGCAGGGCCCCTCTAATAGTGATCATGAGATTCTTCACTCCTTGTAGAATGGGTTTAGAATTCCTTATCACAGGTGTTGGAGTAAAATCAGTTCTTCTGCTATATCTGGGAAGCTGCTTACGGGAGACTGGAGCAGCACCTTTCTTGGGAGGATCATCTCTGACCAACGTTTTCCAATTTATGCACACGTTCCTCCAGAACTGAGGTAGGTTTTTCATTCCGCTTCCTCATGTCTTCTCCGTGATCCCCCAGGTACAACCATAAGGTGGTCTGTGGGGTGTACCTCATATATATTCTCTCGGGCAGTAGGGTGCCTTCTCTTAATATCTGAGACATGGGTGTGTACATGTAGGGAGCTTGATAGATCAGATAGATCGTCTCTCAACTGTTTGATCTCCTGGGACAATTTTTCCACACCTGAAATGATGAAAGGAGTGAGATTGTCTTTGAATTGATGATTTATTTTATCCACTGTTGGTGGTGCTGCCTCAGTTTCACAAGAGCAGAGTAAAGGGGCAGGATCACCTCCTTTGACCTGCTGGTCACGCTTCTTTTGATGCAGCCCAGAATACGGTTGGCTTTCTGGGCTGTAAGCGCACACTGCTGGCTCATATTCATTTTCTCATTGACTAACACCCCCAAGTCCTTCTCCGCAGGGCTGCTCTGAATTTCCTTTTTGCCCAACCAGTAGCTGTGCCTGGGATTGCTGCAACCCAGGTGTAGGACCTTACACTTGGCATGGTTAAACTTCATGGGGTTGGCATCAGCCCACCTCACAAGCGTGTCAAGGTCCCTCTGGATGGCATTCCTTCCCTCCAGCATATCAACTGAACCACACAGCTTGGTGTCATCGGCAAACTTGCTGAGGGCACACTCAATTCCACTGTCCACATCAGCGACAAAGATATTAAACAAGACCGGTTCCAATACCGATCCCTGAGGGACACCACTCGTTACTGGTCTCCAGCCGGACATTGAACCACATTGACCACAACTCTTTCAGTGCGGCCATCCAGCCAGTTCTTTATCCACCGAGTGGTCCACCTATCAAATTGATGTCTCTCCAATTTAGAGACAAGGATGTCGTGTGGGACAGTGTCAAACACTTTGCACAATTCCAGGTAGATGACATAAAGTGCTCTACCCCTGTCCATCAGTTCTGTAGCCCCATCATAGAAGGCCACCAGATTGGTCAGGCAGGATTTCCCCCTAGTGAATCCATGCTGGCTGTCACCAAGCACCTTGTTGTTTTTCATGTGACCTAGCATGCCTTCCTGGTTGGGTGGAGAAGAGATTCAGAGCAGCCCTGGGGAGAATGAACTGGGGGTCAATGAGAAATTGAATGAGCCAGCAGTGTGTGCTTGCAGCCCAGAAAGTCAACCGTATCCTGGGCTGCATCAAAAGGAGAGTGACCAGCAGGTTGATGGAGGTGATCCTGTCCCTCTACTCTGCTCTCATGAGACCTCATTTGGAGTATTGTGTGGAGTTCTGGTGCCCTCAACATAAAAATTACATGGAGCTGTTGGAACAAGTCCAGAGGAGGGCCACAGTGATGACCAGGGGACTGGAGCACCTCCCGTATGAGGAGAGGCTGAGAAAGCTGGAGCTGTTCAGCCTGGAGAAGAGAAGGCTGCGTGGAGACCTCATAGCAGCCTTCCAGTATCTGAAGGGGGCCTATAGAGATGCTGGGGATGGACTCCTCATTAGGGACTGTAGTGATAGGACAAGGGGTAATGGGTTAAAACTTAAACAAGGGAAGTTTAGATTGGATATAAGGAGGAAGTTCTTTACTGTAAGGGTGGTGAGGCCCTGGAATGGGTTGCCCAGGGAAGTTGTGAATGCATTATCCCTGGCAGTGTTCAAAGTCGGGTTGGATTCTTGGGTGACATGTTTTAGTGTGAGGTGTCCCTTCCCATGGCAGGGAGGTTGGAACCAGATGATCTTAAGGTCCTTTCCAACCCCAACTATTCTATGATTGTATGATATATTCTATAATGATATGATTCTATATCATCAATATTTTCAAAGACCTCTCTCACATGTACTTAATTACAGTAAGTTAGGAAAAGTTTTCTCCTAAAAGAATAGTTTTCCTCAGGGAATTGTTACCTGATAGGTAACATGAGTCATTAGGGACTCTTAGCCATCAGAAGTCCTTGCTGTATTTTTTTCTAAATAGAAAAAATAATTTTACAAATGTAATTAGAAATATAAACAAAACAAAGCATTTGAGTTTCTCACTGTTTAGTTCTGGAAAGATATTATTTCCTTTTCCTCTGAATATTGACAAAGGAATGGTACTACCCACGTGTAGAACATAAGGGACATATAGATGAGGCAGGAGAGTAATTTTGTAAACTCCTATAGCTACACTGGTACAACAAGTTTCCTCCACAGACACCACCATAACCCCAATGTCCCAGCAACGTAAATGTAAAATGTGAAGTGTTGGTCAACTAACAGCAGTGTAAATCCCCCATTACATTGGTACAGCCTTCTCATGGTTAAGGTATTGAAATTACTAAGCACGGCAGAAATAATTTTCTCATAGACAAGATACAACAAACAGAACAGGAATTTGCCTGGGACACTTTGTTAATTACCTCATCTAATCATCCAGCTTCTATTTAAAAAAAAAAATTCAAAAGGAGTACAAGAAATTGAACACCAATACTGTGTTACTGGACTGTTCCTTTGAAAAGAGCTCATATGTGTATTTATATCATCTGTGTACAGATTTGAGAAAGCAGCAGCTCAGACAGAATGATCATGATCTGAAAACAAAATTCAAACTGCAGTAAGAATGATACCATTGAATCATTCAAGTGCAATGACAGGTTGGAACAAGGCAGCATCTGACAACTAGGAGACAACTTGTTGTCAAGCGAAATACCCGTACTCTGTGCAAAATAGATGAAAAATAGCAATAATAAGTGCTGTGTACATAAGTAAAAGTTTTAGTAATGCAGACTTTTGAAACATTCAAACTGCCAACATCCTCATCCTGGAATATCGGGTGCATCATTATTTCAAGTTAAGTCAACTTTTAGACCAGAACCTAGACCATATACTCCTTTCTAACCCTAACCTTCTGAAAGGCTGGAACAACTTCTTACATTGTTTGTATGACAAAAGATTAACAGGAAATTAATTCCCAGAGAAGCATCCTGTCGTGGTTTAAGGCCAGCTGGTAACTCAGAACCACACTGAGCGATGGGAAGGAGAATCAAAAGAATGTAACGCCCATGGGTTGAGCTAAGAACAGTCCAGTAATTAAAATATAATACAAAACTACTACTGCTATCACCAATAATAATAAGGAAAATAACAAGGGAAGAGAATACAACCGCTCACCACCTGACGACCGTTACCCAGCCTGACCCGAGCAGTCATCTGGGACTTCCAGGTGACTCCCCCCAGTTTATATAATACTTGGCATGATGTGTTGTGGCATGGCTTTGGCTACTTTGGGTCAGGTGTCTTGTCTCTGCTTCCTCCCAGATTCCCATGCCCCTCCACGCTGGTAGATCATGAGACTGAAAAGTCCTCGATCACAGTAAGCAACACTTAGCAACAACTCAAAACATCAGTGTATTATCAGCATTGTTCTCAGGCAAAAGTCAAAAACACAGCACTACACCAGCTACTAAGGAGAAAAATGACTGCTACTGATGAACCCAGGACAAATCCTTGGATTGATATTTTTTTTAAAGTCTTAATATTCCATTTTAGAGGTAAAACTCAACTTTTGCTGCTGAAATCCACAGGTTTAATCCTTACACAAACAGCATTATTTTCACATATTGAAGCCGACATCATGGGTAGTCAAAGAATATGTTTAATAAAAAATAATTAAACTTCCATTTGCTCTATAGAACATCATAGAAATTAATTCAATAAATTACAAATGACTTTTTAAGATGCTTGTTCAACTACAGAAAGCAAATTCAGACTACACAGAACACAACTGGCAAATGTTACAAATGTCCAAAAAAAAAAAAACCCTGGACTAAGACTTGGATCATGAAGCCTGAAACAAGGGATAGAAATACAAGGCGGTAACAGCTAAGGTTCTTTTAGGAACTACCAACACACGCTTTATCATCACCTTGGATATCTTTTTAATTTTAACTTCAGTATCAGTGTAATTCTACTGAGGTTTCCTTATAACCCTTAACTTTATACAACTATATTTACATATAGTTTAGCTGACAGTAGAACATTTTTTTCCCCTTCTAGTTCAAATAGATTAAAAATAAATCCAATATATTACGTTCAATCTACACCAACCTTCATTCTTTGAAATTGCAATTGCCTTATTACATAGAAAGAATCACTAGAATGGTAACCAAATTCACTTGACTATAATTAGGAAAATATTTTCTTTCAGAAATCTTATATAAATCAAGTTTTAGCCACAAGATTTAGTATTTGTTTTGAGGGGGAAGGGTGTGAAGTGATGGTATTGTTGACATACTCCATCAGCAAATTGATTTAATAACTGTTTGTAAAACTTTGGCTATTTCATAGTTTCATCCTAGTTAAATAAAAGTGCTGTATTACAAACAGCAAAATATGAAGTAGCACATTTTTTATTTTTTTTCCCCATGATGAAGAATTGCTACCCCCTTCTCTTGGCAGTTTTTAATTTTCACTATTGCTAAGACACTGCATAAAGGGCCAAAAATCAGAATACTATTTGGGAAAATATGTAACCAGCACAATCCAAATGGTACTTGTAGAGCTGTGTAATTACATGTAATACTGCTTCTAATAATGGGACTAGTCATTTTGCACATAAAGTTGTATTTCATTGGTAAAGTTCTTAATAAAACCCACAGTTTTACTGTACAAGCAAGCAATGGAACTATATCAAAATATACAGTTGTGTTTTTTTTTTATTTTTTTTTGTGTTGGTTTTTTTTTTATTTATCCCTTTGTAAAGATTTATCAATGACTTCTACTAGTGCCTGTATCTATTGTCTCTTAATACTTGCCTATTCTTAGACAAGGTCAACTGAAGTTTCAGTCAGCTCTGAACTTCGGTAAATGTGAATCTGGGCCTCGACTGTGACAGAGTAATAGCAGCTTAAGAAGTGTGAGGAATCATCACATATCAAATCTTAGACAGATATTTATATAGTAATTGTTCTAAGGATTTGGAATTAGACAGATTCCTTATGCCCTGTTACTGTGGTTTCTAAGAATAATTTGTCTTCCTTACTATTCAAAGTGCTTTTTCTTCAGTAGATAACTCAGCATAATATATGAAGTGATATACCAATAATGATTTTGTGTAATATTTAGTCAGATTTAAATCTTCAGAGAAGTTTAAACTCAAAAGGAGTTCAAAACTATCTATACTTTATTTACCATTATCAAAAACGGCAACTCCAGGAGGTTTTATGACATAAGACACAAATATAAATCTACACAAAGCAAACAAACAATTTTTACATGAAGTATGCAGTGCTGAAAGGTCTTTTCAGTGGCACTTTATGACAGTCTGCTTCTTCTGAGACTTGGGGAAACTACTCCTCATTTTGGGACTTGCAATTCTGCAGAGGGAGCCCAAAACTTTGCAAGGCGTAAACTAAACAGATCTACATGGTGTCAAGTAGTATGAGATAAAACAGGTTTTACTTTAATTTCCCCTTAGTGCTGTCAAAAAAGAACAGTTGTAATAAAGGGAAAAAAACCCAAACAAACAAACCCAACAGTCTTAACTCAGATTTTAACATGATATATAGGATGTCTTTAGAAAACAAAACCTGAAAACAAGTAATAGAAACCAATGTAAACTTCCTAAACTAACTCAGCTGAGGTAACATGTAGCCAGTTTAATTGGCTGATTTGGAAAAATCTTTCTTCTTTTAAACACACTTGTACCTGAATTGGAAACAGTAGTGCATCACAACACTAGAGCATTTTCATGTAATTAAAGCAATGGATGGTGATGTAGATTCTACAGCTTTCATGACATTCATTAGCTGCCCAATTTATTGCTGAGTTTTGATCTGTAAATTATAGGTGTCAAGAAGGCTGTAAAACTATATTCAAATTAAATCAAATATGCATAAAGTATTCTGTGTTCACTGCAAATATATTAAATATACAGCTCTTAATTGAGCATTTTCATAAAATTAACCCTCCAACAAAATTATAATGCCTTTTGTTGTAATTTTACACCATTGTGTATTTGATAGTACATACAAGTTCGGAAACTTATGAACTTCAAGAAATATTACATGCAAAACGTCTCTGAAAGCAGTTTGCACTTCTAAACAAATACTGAAATGTTCGGTTAGTAAATCATTGATGCACTCAACACTAGGTTATTTACAACAAAATAATTAAAGAATAAATTCAAAATCAGTTTATAATTTAAGTGCAGAGTCTGGGGTCAGTCTTCATCACTAGAATCTGAATCCTCAGATGAAGACGATGTACTATCAGATCCAGATGAAGCATCTGCTTTCTCTGAACCCTCATCTGTGCTGTTTTCATTGTGAGAGCTTGGTTCTGTTCCCCCTTTGTCTTCCTGATCTCTGACCCTAGAATTTTTCTCCTTTTCTTCTGTAAGCTTTGCTGAGCCTGTATCATTGCTTTCACTGTTCTGTACATCAAAAATATTAGACTGAGATTGGATATGAAGATTAAGGCCTGAAGTGAGAAGCATCCCTGGGTAAATTATATTGGACAAAAGTAAAGGGTTAAGAGAGAGGGGACTGGCAGCTGCAGCAGCAGAGGATGTTGAAGGAGAACTTGAAACAGAGTTTTCACCACCAGCATCTGTATTTTGGTCTTCTGTCCTTTCTTTCTTTGTATCTGCCTCCTTTGAATCACTTCCCTTTTTGTCCTCTGAAATAGATTCTGTAGACTTTGTCAGAAGTCCTCCCACGCCAAGCAAGTTTTGTAATCCAACCATCCCTGACAACAGCATGGGGAACATGGCAGCCATGTTCTTAGATTCTCCTCCAGCAGTTAAACCAGCCGGAATTCCCATTAATCCTGCTGTCACTTGTAGTGACTGCAGGTTTTGCTGTAAGGCCTGAAGACTGGGCAGATCCACTCCAGGAAGAAGTCCATTAGCTAGCACAGGGTTAACTGATATGCCTGCGGCAGAGGCAACTGCTGTAGCCTTAGCAATCTCACTTTTGGGGCGCCTTCCTCGCCGACTCACTTCTTCCCGCACAACAGGTCCAGTGAGAATACGGTCAAACATACCTTCTGGAAGAAACCCCTCCAAGAGACACGTTGGGTATTGTTAGTATTTTGAAAGCTTAAAGATGGAAAAGGAAAAGCAAACAAAAGACCCAAGCATACAATAGCAATATCAAAGATTATGCTGGTATGTTAGCACAGCAGCTTGATCTCCAGACAACTCATTGGAATTTGTGGTGACTTTGTGCTATCCCATCTCAAACAACTGAACACTCATTTCCACAGTGAGGTCCACACAGGTGTCTTCTCAGACCCTCTGCCCCTCTGCTAACTCATCCCTAGAGTCTTGTTTGCAGATCAAGCCAAATATAGCTAATTATAGGAGCAATCCCAATTCAAGATCTAACCCAGCGCTGCTTTACAGCATTACCACATTTAAATAATTTGTCAGTTTAACTAAAAAATTACTCAATTTAAAGTTAAATGTGTGACTACACACAGACCAACAATCTCTGAGCCCTTTTTATTACTGCTAGTGTCTGTTTAACACCCTATTATTTCACCTCATCCATAAATTTAAGAATAAATACTGAAGACTCAAATTCAATTAAAATGAGATTTAGAGCACTTCTTTTTAGGGCTTGCACAGTATTACTTCACCTCTGTAAGACCTCCTACCTAACAATGAAGAAAGAATTGTAGTGGATGCTAACATTCTCTTTGAAATGCACTCTTAAAAATTCCTCTTATAAATGGCAATCACAAGATCAACTATTACCTCGATAGTATAGTAGAGCCTTCTTTTTTTCCCCTCAGCAAATATCTCTAATTTAAACTAACCTAATGAAACTAGAGGAATTCAGAGCTCATGTTCTGTTTTTCTGTCCTGTGTATAACCACTAAATTCTAAAAGTAATTGTGCTGTTATTTATACCTCTATTCACTGCAGTCCAATCCTGTTCCTAGTTACCTATTTTTCTACCAGAATGCCCCACAAAGGTACTGGAGAGACTGGCATTTAGAACTTCATAGAAAGATTACAGGTTTTGTTGACAGTGAACTAGAAAAAAGATTTAACTTCGTCATTTCTTTGCCAGAGGCTGACAGTGTAGCATAAATATAATATACTTCTGATGAGTTATAGTAGGTGAGGAAATAGACTTTGCAAGAATGTTGACAAAACCATCTTCACTCCTGATAGACATGTGGAATGGAAGAGTAACTAGGTTACCCAGAAACCCTTTTCATTATGCAACACAACTTTTTAAAATTCAAAATATGTCCTTATCTTCAAGGCAAACAGGGAATGAACTCAGAACCATACACCACATTTGAGCCAATGACACTTAAAATGAAAGAGATACCAGGTATATAATAGTAGTAAAAAATAAATGTATTAATACTTTATTAAAATTTTGATCGAAGATAGTAATTTCTTAAAAGTGCACAATGAAAATTAATTAAAAGTAAAATAAGTATTTTAAATTATATTAATCTTCCCAACCGTAGCTTTAAGAATAAGAAAGTATTCTGTGGGGTAATACTTTTCCTAAAACCCTTCAAAGGCTACATTTAAGAGATGAGAAAGTCACAGTATTATAGAGCCTTCACCTAAATCTCTAATTTGGGGTTACCAGCCACTGTCCTTCTCTTCCTCCTACTCACAGCTGTGCCAAATAAACCAGTTTAGGGAACTGAGCTGGCAGAAAAAAGCTAACATTGACTCACATTCCACATTTAATATAATACCAGAAATTAAAAGTATGCCTTTTAGCATGCCTTTTTTCCTGTTTGCCTTATTGGTTTTTAAGATACATTTCATGCCATGGTTATCTTGTTCTGCAAATACTCACAGACTGTTTTACAACTTCTCCCCAGTCAGGAGCCACTCCATACTCTGGATTTTCTTTCAAGAACCTGCACAAATCCTTCAGAGGGGGAGCAAATGCACCCCCAACCTGGGAAGCAAAAGACAGAAGTCAGGAAATACTTCTCATTCAATAAGAAAAAGGGAGCATTCACACCTGACACTATTTTTTTGGCCTTTTATTACAGAACAATACAAATAAAGTCTCACTTGAAATTATCAATGAGCATGATATAGCTTTCCAGTGATTCTTCATGGTATATGTGCGATACTCTTGATTTGTTCTAAACCTACTAAACTCAAACTCATCTATTAAACTTATACTTTGCAACTTTAATACTTCACATTCTGAATAAAATTTAATAACAGAGATTATGAAAACAAGCAACAAATGGAAGAGCAACCACATGAATAGAGAACAATAGTGCCAGAGTCTTAGCAAGAAGGTTGTAACTACAATCCTGTTAAACCTTTCCTTTACCCACTAAACGAGTCCTATAATCTCAGTCAACTTGCAAAAATACTTCTATGAAGAGGCTCTGCTTCTCTTGTGAAATTATTTCTTGCATTTTTTTTTCCATGCAAAAAAAGTCTAAGATTGCTAGAGAGCATGTCCTAATGATAACATAAGCAGGAAAGTCAGCTTTGAAATTAATCAGAGATATTGTTCATACCCAGAAAAAAAGAAGAAATGGTATAAAGAAGGAAAAAGAATTCCAGTTTCTACAGAGCTTTCTCTATAAATTGCAACTTAAATTCACATTCTCTAGGTTACTTTAAGTCTCCTCAACACCTACTACTAAATGCAAAACTGAACTAAAAGAGAAAATGAGTCAAACTGAGTTTGGTGATGCAGAGAAGCATGGGACAGGTTATAAATGGGAAAACTGAGATTAATAAACTAGAAGAGTCTCAACTATGGTATGGAAATTTATTAGAGAAAAAAAGCCATCATGAAAACAGACTTTTACAGCAAACAGGGATCAAATCTCTTACTCCTTGATCATCAACTTTGAAAAGATTCCTCAGGGCATGGCACACTGTAGAACAGCCCAGAGCTGTTTTTCAAGAGACTAGTACTACACAGATTCCTCTCTAGAGCTGCTGTCTCAATGCACTTAAGAGATAAGAGACTAAAAATTCTGCCTAACCCTCCTCTACGGACAAACAAAGCTTTTGACCCTAATATAGCAACATAAAAACATTTCCTGCTTTCCCATCACGTGCTCTCTAACGCAAAGAAAAGTACACAGTATCACAAGAGAAAATGTTCCATACAGTGACATAATACCTCCAAGACTCCCACTAGACTACTGCTCTGGTACTAAAGCTACATTCAAAGGCGCAATCCCGTACCTCTGTCCAAATATGTTCAATAAACAGTCATACTCTGCATGCTTTTCTTGAATATTGACTTTTAGGCTTCCCCAAGGACTATTCTAACGCATTACGCCTTTCCCAAAATTTGATTACCTGTTCAAAAATTTGAATTCAACACCTGATCTCTAATCTTCTGCTTTTGGGCTTTCACACAAAAAATCCCCTTCTACATTTGTTCCCTTTACACTACCTAAACAATGTGACTGAAAACAGGTATGTATGGGGGAACCATAAACTTAAATGAACCAGAATAGTTAGGGTTGGAAAGGACCTTAAGATCATCCAGTTCCAACCCCCGTGTCATAGGCAGGGACACCTCACACTAAACCATGTCACCCAAGACTCCAACCAACCTGGCTTAGAACACTGCCAGGGATGGAGCATTCACAACTTCCTTGGGCAACCCATTTGTCATGGTTTGAGCATGTTTTGAGGGTGTTTTTGTTTAAGGTTTTTTCCAGCCAGGGGGAGGCCGGGAGGAAGGAGAGACAGGACACCTGACCCAGGCTAGGCAATGAGGTATTCCATACCATAGCACGTGATGCCCAGGAGGCATACTGGGAAAGAGAAGGCTGGAGGGGGAGAGCTCTGGAGAAAAATGGAGGAGGGAGCACATGGTGCTCGGCCGGGCAGGGTGGAGTGAGTTATGGGTCGGTGGCTGGTGGGGTGTTGTATTCTTTTCACTTGCTGTTTGCTGTATCATTATTATTTGTAGTAGTAAATGGCAGTAGGGGTTTTGTGTTATGCCTTAGCAATTAAACTGTTCTTATCTCAATCCGTGGGGGCTACATTCTTTGGATTCTCCTTCCTAACTCTCAGGGAGTTGGGGGACTTGGTTTAAACCACGACATTTTTGGCGCCCAACGTGGGGCCCGAGGGTTTGAGATAAGAACAGATCTGAGCGGATTTATGGTCTCTTGTCACAATGCTGATTTATTTGCTCTTAGAGGTTTTTCTCTGGATCTCACGGTTTCGGGATTTTGCCGGGTACTTTGTGTATGGATTGGATGTGTTTGTGTTTGTGTCGGAGGCTTGTAATACGGGGGGGCTCCGGCAGCAGGGGGGGATGGACGTGGCCGTGGACTTGGACTTGTACCAGGCCGTCCTGCTGCTCTTCGCCGTCCTTGTCCTTATCCTCGTCGTCGTCTGTGTGGAGCTGCGTGAAGCCAGGAAGGAGCGGCCCCGGGAGCTGCCGGCAGCTGAGGCTGCCAGGGAGAGCGGCACGGGGAGCCAAACGGCTGTGGCAGAGCAGCGGGAGCAGGCGGGGGAGGAGCGGAGCAGGGCGGTAGCTGAGCAGCGGGATCAGGCAGAGGGGAAGGTGAGTCCCGCGGCCGTTCCCGACCCTCCGACGGCCGAGAGTGTCCCCCGGAAGTTGCCCGCCGACCCCCAGCAGAATGCAGGAGACTACGCAGCACTTCCCAGCAAGGCAGAGGAGGAACCGAGTCCTGCTGCCGTTCCGAACCCCGCAGCATCCGAGAATATTCCCCGGAAGTCACCCGCTGAGCCCCAGCAGGATACAGGAGACCAGGCAGCACTTCCCAGCAAGGCAGAGGAGGAAGATCTGGACTCGGGAGAAGAGAAGCTGATAGTGGGAGAGCTGGCAAGCACGGCAGCTACATCAGCCCCAGTGACAAGTGCAGCAGCATCATTTGAGAGTTCTAACGGTTATGAATGGTTTTTGGGTGCCCTTGGGACCTGCCTGGTGATTGTAATAGGGGTCAGCCTGTTGGCACACATACAGAGTGTGTTCTATCCACAATCATTTTGCCTGATCCCAAAAGTTAAGCAGAGCCAGGTCTGGGTCTTGTCTAGGGTTAGACAAGGATATAGGAGCACCAGGAGACTGTTCCCAAGGCTGGACAGTCATGAGTGGCAGGGCATGTGGGACAGTATGGCCAGGTATCTGATCCACTGGGCCCCTCCAGTGCTTTGGAAGCATTGGAGGTGGAAGGCAGCTGTATGGAGTCCCCAGCAGCAAGCTGTAGAACTGCTGAAGGGGACGGTGAATGATTTTGAGCCTGGTGGGCCCAGATACTTCAGGCCATCAGTCCAGAGATGCAACATAGAGATGTTTCATGATCGAGGGGTGGACTTAAGAGTGATGGTGTATTGGAAATGTGAGATCTGGGCATGACGTGAATGGTATGGAATAAGGGGTGGATAATGTCATGGTTTGAGCATGTTTTGAGGGTGTTTTTGTTTAAGGTTTTTTCCAGCCAGGGGGAGGCCGGGAGGAAGGAGAGACAGGACACCTGACCCAGGCTAGGCAATGAGGTATTCCATACCATAGCACGTGATGCCCAGGAGGCATACTGGGAAAGAGAAGGCTGGAGGGGGAGAGCTCTGGAGAAAAATGGAGGAGGGAGCACATGGTGCTCGGCCGGGCAGGGTGGAGTGAGTTATGGGTCGGTGGCTGGTGGGGTGTTGTATTCTTTTCACTTGCTGTTTGCTGTATCATTATTATTTGTAGTAGTAAATGGCAGTAGGGGTTTTGTGTTATGCCTTAGCAATTAAACTGTTCTTATCTCAATCCGTGGGGGCTACATTCTTTGGATTCTCCTTCCTAACTCTCAGGGAGTTGGGGGACTTGGTTTAAACCACGACACCATTCCAGGTCCTCACCAACCTCACAGTAAAAAACTTTTTCCTTATATCTAACCTAAATTTCCTGTGTTGAAGTTTGAACCAATTGCCCCTTGACATATCACTACAGTCCTTAATGAAGAAGTCCCTCCCCAGCATCCTTGTAGGCCCTCTTTAGATACTTAAAGGCTGCTATGAGTTTTCCACACAGCCTTCTCACTCCAGGCTGAACAGCCCCAACTTTCTCAGCCTGTCTTCATAGAAGAGGTGCTCCAGCCCCCTGACCATCATAGTGGCCCTCCTCTGGACTTGCTTCAGCAGTTCCATGTCCTTTATATGTTGAGGACACCAGAACTGTACACATTACTCTTGAAACAAGGGGAACACAAAATCACAAAATGGAATATATAAACCTTTAGAATTAGTTTTAAGCAATGTTAAGTTCGATGGCTTTGTAACAGTAGCAGTGGAAAATTACTGAGGTGCATATAATACATAGAAAAAAATAGAGTAGAGATAGAGAACATACTGGCACAAGATAAATCGTTATAGCTGATGTGGTCTTAAGAAAAACAGTCTAGAAAACCAGGACGCAGGGATAAGGAGTATCTGGGAATAGCAGGTGTCCAGGATAGGTTACGGGTAAACTAACTGATAAGTAGGGGGATAGGAGGATTATTATGTCTCTGGTGCTAACGAACCAATTAAACTGGTACAAGCATCTACTGCGCGTGCTTCAGAGGCTGCCAGAAGTGATGAAGATTGTTGGAAGAAGTAAATGACCCTCAGAGACCACCACCACAATTCTGTACGCATGCGGGGAGCTTTCTGGAAAGTGATGTAATCCATACGTAACCTCATGAATATGTATGTATGCCCAGGGACTATATAAGGATGGCTTGTGTAGCAATAGAGAGACACACGTTAGGAGGAGTTATCCCCCGTGTCTCCTGGCGCCGCAATAAAGAATACCTGCTTGTCAGCTTGAAAACTTTGTTGGCAAGTTTGTTCCTGGAGTTTTCTTCGAATCACTCTAAACGAGGTCTCACAAGAGCAGAATAGAGGGGAAAGATCACCACCAACTGCAGGTCACACTTCCTTTGATGCAACACAGGATAGTACTGTTGGTTTTCTGGGCTGGAAGCATGCACTGACAGTCCATGTTAAGTTTCTCATTGACCAACACCCCAAAGTCCTTCTCTGTAGGGCTGCTCTGAATCTCTTCTCTGCCCAACCTGTAGCTGTGCCTGGGATTGCCCCGACCCAGGCGTAGGACCTTGCACTTGGCTTGGTTAAACTTCATGAGGTTGGCATTGGCTCACCTCACAAGCATGTCAATGTCCCTCTGAATGGCATCCCTTCCCTCCAGCATATCAACTGAACCACACAGCTTGGTGTTGCTACCAAACCAGCTTAGGGCTCACTCAATCCCACTGTCCATGTGCACATTCAGGTTAAGATGATCTCGACCCTAATCCCTTCATACAGTGTGCCTATGATCTACATTCTCACAATCCCTGCATCTGCCTTCCAAGACTTGGGTGGTGTGGTCAGAGCATTTGCCAGTGAAGACTGAGGCAAAGAAGTCATTCAGAACCTCAGCCTTCTCCAAATCCATGGTAGCCAGTTCTCCTGATAGCTTCTGGACAGGGCCCACATTGTCCCTAGTCTGTCTTTTAATTGCAGTGTGCCTATAGAATCCCTTCCTGTTATCTTTCACATCCCTAGCCAAGTTGAATTCTAACTGGGCCTTAGCTTTCCTAATGTGATCCCTAGCTTCCCAGACAACATCCCTGTATTCACCTCAGGCTGCCTGTTCTTGCTTCCACCTTTTATAAGCCTCTTTTTTTTTTATTTTTATTTTTTTTTCTCAGCAGCTCCTTATCCATCCAAGGGGATCTCCTGACCCTCCTGCTGCATTTCCTTCTAGCTGGGACGCAACACTCCTGAGCTTAGAGTAGGTGATACTTGAATATCAGCCAGCAGTCTTGGGCCCCCCTGCCACCTAGGGCTTTATCCCATGGAAACTTACTAAGCAGGTTCCTGAAGAGGCCAAAGTCTACTCTCTTGAAGTCCAGGGCAGTGAGCTTGCTGCATGCTCTTCTCAATGTCCTGAGGATCTCAAACTCAACCATCTCATGATCTCTACAGCTCAGGCTTCCCTGGAGTATCACATCTCCAACTTGTCCCTCCCTGCTGGTGAGCAGGAGGTCAAGCATGGCACCTCTCCTTGTCAGATCCTCTCTGCTTTCATGAGACCTCACTTGGAGTACTGTTCACAGTTCTGGTGTCCTCATCATAAAAAGGACATGGAACTGCTGAAGCAAGTCCAGAGGAGGGCCACTATGATGGTCAGGGGGCTGGAGCACCTCCCGTATGAAGGCATGCTGAGGAAGTTGGAGCTGTTCAGCCTGGAGAAGTGAAGGCTGCCTGGAAACCTCATAGCAGCCTTCCAGTATCTGAAAGGGGAGTAAAAGGATGCTGGAGAGGGACTTTTCATTAGGGACTATAGTGATAGAACAAGGAGTAATGGATTAAAACTTAAACAGGGGAAGTTTAGATTAGATAAAAGAAAGTTCTTTACTGTGAGGGTGGTGAGGCACTAGAATGGATTGCCCAAGGAAGTTGTGAATGCTCCATCCCTGGTGGTTTTCAAAGCTAGGTTGGTTGGAGTCTTAGGTGACATGGTTTAGTGTGAGGTGTCCCTTCCCATGGCAGGGGGGTTGGAACTGGATTATCTTAAGGTCCTTTCCAACCCTAACTATTCTATGATTCTAAGCATGGCACCTCTCCTTGTCATCTCCTCTATTACTTGCAAGAGGAAGTTGTCTTCTACACAATTGAGGAACCTCTTTGATGCCAGGATTTAAGCAATTCCAATGGACAATTTTCTAGGTAGGATGTACTACCAATGTAATTTTAATCATGTGCAGAAGTAGCAATGAAAGATATAAAAAAAATTTAGAACTTATGAGAATGTTGCTGCTTTGATCAGAATAATGTGTATTTTAGTGGCCATGTCTCTGCATTAGTCAATGACAATTTTGCAATAGATCAAGTGTTCAATTCTATCTGATATTTTCATAGTTGCAAAACATTTACTAGAAGATTGTCATTGACTTTCGTGCTCTGTGAGAAAGCTTTTCAACAAAACCCTTTAATCTGTACACAGTTGTTTAGCAAGTGTAGTATACAGAGTTCTTCATTTCAGGTAACTTTTCATTTGTGGAAAATTATAACAGTATGATAAATACCTTTCTTGCGTTTCTTCTGTTTATGAGCTGAACACGTTCTTCACCAGTCAAACTGTTAATATCCAGTTTATTAGGGTTTCGACAACGGTGTCTTTTTTGTTTGGGCCTCCCATCATGCAGCTGCATCCTCTGTTATAAATTAATCAAAAAGCCCAATATCTTTCTGGTATAACTGTTTTAAAAATGGTAAGATAGCCGTGCAGTCTTGAGTCAAGCATTCATTTGAAGTCACCATCTATTTCAAAACTTTTTTAATAGTCATACTAATTTACTAATCACAATCATGGAATATGCAGCCCAGTAAACTGCTGCACTCTGATGCCTCTACCCATTGCTCTGTTTTAATAAATTTTAGTTGTCAACAGTGCTTTGTCAGGAATGTTGCTACTGCTTTGTATTGTAATATCTTTATGAAGAAATAAGGTTATTATTCCAGATGTTGTATATATTGTTTTCTTACATTCTGTTCAACATTACGAAACCTCAAATTCAGATGTAACATCATGAGAATATCATACCCACACAAGCATCACTACCATAGCCCTGTAATACCGGTATGGTAAATTCTTCAATCCTCTTGCACATCACTAATACGTGATTACAAATTTTCAGCTCCCATCATCAGTATCATGGTAACATGAGTTTTCTTATCTAGATTATTTTTTTTAAGCTTAGGTGAAATTAGACAAAGATCAAATGTCTTTGTTTAGTATTGCTTTTCTTGGCAGTTGCATTTGTGAAAGAGAAGGAAGGCTTGCAGAGCTCAAACTATGTTAAAAAAAAAACCCAAAACCCCAGACATTTTCCTTTTCCTAAACAAAATAGAAGAACAAAAAAGGAATAATTCCATGTAACATAGAATACAAATCTAAATGCATTTTGCGAGAAATGCTTTACTATTTAGCTGAAGCAGAGCTGAAAGGAATACTCACAGAAATACAAGCTCCTGAATCTTCAACATAGCCAGGATTTTCTTTAAGCCACCTTTCCAAATCTTTTCTTTTGGGGGCATCATCACCTGCAAGCCTTGTTCCATCTTTTAGGTTAATAACAGGAACTGGACTCTCTGCATCAAGCATGCATTGGAACTGTGTGCGAGTGAGCACTGGATTTATTCCTGCAGCAACTTGACTGGAATTAATACCTGGATTAACCTGGAGAAATTCAAGACATTTGATTAAGTTCTCCATAGAAAACAAACCATCATTACTATATAATGTATGATACAATGAAGGTCAGTCCTGCAGATCATTATGCACACACTCAAGGACTAAGTGAGACTACTCATACCATAGATAACTCCCTTTAAGTCATTGTACAACCAGGTCCTGTGACAGATGTTACAGGAAAGGATGTTAGAAGGTGTTGCTAGGTCAAATAGCAAGTTCTTAAAAACATGTTAATTACAGTTCATCAAAGCTAGAATTAAACTTACTTTTTAAAAAGTTACAAGTACTGCATATATGTAACATTTACTAAAACTACCAGTTCTCATTTGTGTAGTCATGAGCCATCAGTGAAGAACTTCAGAAAAAACCCCAAAGCCAACAGTTTTTGAATAATAACATTTCTGTTGTATGTTGACAGCTGGTTATGCTCAGTAATTTGGACCTTATTCTTGGATACAAAATCAAGTTTACTTACATGATTAGGCTGTTTATTTCTGTTTATAAAAGCTACATCAACTCCCTCCACATTCTTCCTTCTTCCTCTTCTCTTTTTGACTGCAGGCTGACTGTCAGCTATGACTCCATTGGCACTGGCTGTTAAGTGACTGCAAGTACCTAATTAATGATGCAATAAAGTCAGTGTCAGATGCTTGAGCTATTTATAGAAAAAACATGACTGAATAAAAAAAAGGAAATAAAATTATTTGAAACAGTTCAAGTGCATATAATTTCTACTTGTAATATCTAACAGAAATTGTCTATTGTTTATGGCTTTTTAAAACACTGTTAGTATCAGGCTCTGAAAAGCCACTCTACCACATTAGTTTCCTATTACTGTCCCCCTACCCATTCCAAACAAATCTGTACAGGGAGGAGAGCTGTTAAAACCTGCTGACATCACACATACACAGAGGCAGACATACCTAGATACATGTTTATAACAAGACCTTAATGGTATATTGCGAAAGAACAAGAAAGTAAACAATTAAAATGAAGGGTAGTATTTTTGTTTAAAGGAAATGTTCTCATCCTTGCACGTATGCAACCTCAATGAATTGAAGTCTTTTAATTAGAAGCCAGCCTAAATCAAGTACCCAACTCTAGTAATTTTGATTATTTTAATACAAATTTTAGCTTCTTACTTTAGGTTCATTTTCATTTGTCAGTGTATACCTACTAATATTTTTAAAGAAAATGAGATATAAGTGTTGGCTATAAGCTAAAAACTGGTTCTAGACTATCATCCTCCACTGCTTTTTTGTGTGAGACACAGGAAAGAATATGAAGAGTGCAAACTGACATGGGCATACATCTCTAACTCTTCATCTTACAAATAAGCCACAGTGAGTTCAGAGTTAAACCAATTACTGTCAGGGTACAGTGATGCACAACTTCATTATTCAAATCTTCTTGTGGGGGTGATTATAATACAGAAAAGACATAATTCTAATAAATGAACATTGCTGTAACTGACACTGTGAGAGAGTACTCATGTGGTCCAACCTTGTGTCTCAACTCAGATTCCCAGTTTTCCTAACACACTAGAGAGGATTCCTTCAGACTACAGTTTAGAGCAAATAACACTGCAAACACCTCTCATCCACTGCCTGTACATGGAGATCACTTGAAGAACCCAGAAGATAAGATTCAAAAACTAACTTTTATGCCCTCTGACATTTTACATACCTGATTTGGGAAAGTTAACAAGGCTGGTTTCTGAGGCATTCTGGAGTTCAGCCAGGTAGTGCTGTTGTCCCAGTGCACCTTCCTCGCTTTCAAATGGCCTTTTCTGAGACAGTCCCTGCTTCTGAAATGTCAATTTCAAACCACCCTCCTGTTAAATAAATGCCAGGGTTAAAAGAGTCTATTCTGAAGCAGAAATGGATACTTCATAATCAGTATTCTCACATAACAACAGTTACTCCAGAAGAATTGAGGAAGAATGAAAAAATTGTATTAGACCTTAAAACAAGCCTGGCTTCTCCTCAATGTAAAAAACAAACCTGAACAGAAATTGCATGGAATTGCTTCTATGAATATAAATTTTAAATTATCTACTACTGTAACTGAAAAATCTAGACACTGAACAGCTGTCTACCTCAATAATCCAGTCTTAAAGAAATGCCAAACTCAATTACAAGAGGAAATTTTCATACATTTTTTTATGGGGTATGAACAGGTCTCAAACTACAGGTAAGAAAAATGTTTGAAGATTCTAGACTGCATGTAAAGTGGGAAATTTACATATAACCTTCTAAAAAGGCCAGGCTTGCTGGATAGGACATGCTGAAATGTCTTTAAAAAAGCCGAACAGAATAAATAGCTTTTATTACTAACCAGTCTTCTTAGAAACAGCATAAAATAGGCTGTCTGGAGAAGAATCAGAATGGCAAAACCTCAATTCAGAGAGAGAAAAATAGCAACAATTCCTTCCAGTGGCTTATGCAAATAAAAAAGGAAACCAACCCCAACAAACAAACAAAAAAACCCAACAAAAATCTCACCAAAAAAACACCACTACCTGTCAAAAAAACGCAAAGCAAACCCAAACACTCAATTCCCAGAAGCTGCAGACTCAAATACCCATAAACAAGTGTGTGAAAGAAGTAAGAGTGAGAGCAGGCAGCCACTTGCAAGTAAAGCATGCCTCACACCGCAATCGCAATCAGGTCCTAGAGCAATAAAAATAAACATACGTCATTGATTTTCACTGTAAACTCCTTTTCTCGTACATGCTTCTTCACCTTTGACATCTGTGGTGACTGATCATATTCTTCTTTAACACCAGCAAAAGGGAGTGTTGCTACACTGGGCTCACTGCAATATGCAGATACACCTGGGCTATTCAGAAGCTTGGTTGTGTAGAAAGAGGCCACCGTATTGCTGTCATAGCTTCTTCTTGATGAAGGCCATTTACCTTTCAAAAGTGTTTGACAAATACTGTCAAGCCGATTAATCATAACTCGATCCTAAAAACCAAAGAAAATATTTTCATGAGTAATGCTTACCAACACTGTACACATTACATTTATTATCTTCTAATTCTAAAAGGAAGGGAAATGACAACATTTTTAATCACTAGACTGACTTAAAAGATTTTATTTTCTAAATTCCTGGATTTGTACCAATTGCCTGTAAAAGTTTGTGAAAGTCACCCCTGTACTTAAATTTCACTACCTGTAAACAAGTATGCCATCGTTCTCATCACTTAGTGTTATCACATTTTCAAAAGTATACTTAAAAATTTCACTGATTTCATGAATTCTCATATGGAATCATATAGTTAAATTTTAACATAGAAGCTTCAGCCAGCCTATTCTTTAATGTGACTTAGGATCTTGCCATGTAGCAGAAGGAGTCCTATTACTATTCAAAAAGTTTTTTAAATATTTAGCTTAATTGATTTCTTGCTGTTTATTTTCTTACTTTTTTCTTGACTACTCTAAACAGTTCCTCTCACAGACTTAAGATCATCCAAATACCCTATCTTAAGTTATCTCACCTTAAACATCCTTCCTTTAGTTTTGTTTCCTATGTGCATGTTCTCTCTTTTACACATGCAGCTGTACAACCAATGTACAAAATGCTTTGTCATAATTTTACTTTAATTTACCATGAAGAAAATTTTGGGTTTTTTCCCAAGATCTCCCTACACCTCAGTGGTATGGTTTTAACATATTTAATGGAATACTAATGTCACAGCCCACCTGCCCCTCCAACTTTGGTTTTCAAAGTAGTATAATTAACTTGCCTTTGGCCAGTAGGATATAGCCATCATGTATCCACCTTGTAGGAGATAACTGGAATTTGGTGTCCCATTGTTCATCTGGAAACTGTCTTGCATCTCATCGTGTGTTGTACTCAGAGAGGCTACACTCTCTTCATCATATGCTTTTATATGACGGGTTCCTTCTGCTAAATAAAAACATTATCATCATTTGATATCGTAAGGAAGTTAACACTCATTGTAAGAGGTTCAGTGAACAAAACACAATGTTCAGAGAAAGTCCAAACACAAGCTAAACTGAATAACTGATCTTTCAGGTTTTTCAGGATGACTGCTGAGCCTTTCCTAGGCATGGAAATTCCACACATACTCCTGGTAATATTTCAAGAGCTACACACATTGAACATATAGCTATTTGAAAACAGACATGCTTCAGAGTAACTTGATAGACAGTCCTTACTTATTTTAACATACTTGCTTTGTAAGCTAACATACACTAAAATGTAGAACTAAACTGAAAGGAAAGATATCTATCACCAGGAAATGGCAAATCAACTGGGATACTACTTTAAAAAAAAACCAGCCCTTTTCATTTTCTGGATGGAATGCTGGATGTTCCATGTCTTGGACACATGTGCCTGTATCATGGAATTTTTCAATTTTAATGACAGAGGATTTCTTCTTAGTATCTTTCCAGTGTGTCCTCTGACTTGGTTATACTTATTATTTTACTTTTGCCTCTGTCCAGATAACAATGCAAGTTTCGCTATGACATAGGAAAACAATCAGGTGCTGAATGTAAAGGTAAATACTACATTGTCATGAATATGACTACTGAGGACAGTAGCTATGTATTGAGTCACATGAAAGACTCATCCCTTAAAAGATGGTTCAAGTGTGAGAAGTATGCCAAGTATCCATGGCCACTGTACCAGATCTGAAATAAAACCTGGGCTTAAAATTAAAATGCAGATGAAGTTAAGAGAATTTTTCAGCATTTACTGAACTTTTCAACACCAACTTACAGGAAAATAGCCACAAGAAAGACTGATTGATTTATGAGACACAGCAATCTGAGGATGACACAATTACTTGTCTGAACAGACTGACCTGGCAGAAAACAAACCTAATATTTGGACTTATAGCATATGTTATAGTATCCACTACCGAGATCTAAACATTTATGTTGTATAAGCATCCCTTTTCTCTCACTGTTTTAATATTTGCATACAACTGTTTCTTCTGAAAACATCCTTTCACAAAAACAAGTGAGCAAGAGTAGAAAAAACAAAGAGGGAAAACCAAAAGAATCTCTATATTGAAGAAGAAAAAGAAATGATAGTAGGGAATACACACAGAATATAGATTTCCAGAAAACATTAGCTGCTCAACTCTCCTCCCACATATGAACCACATGCACAGTAAGCTTGCTTAGAGCATCAGTCAACAAATACTAAGTACTTCATCCAAGGCACTGGTAAGAAGCAAAAAAAAAGCTGTACCCCTTAAATTCTTCCAATTCACTTGAAAAATCAAGCAAAAATGTTTATTTAAGTTTATTTTTGTGGGATTTAATATCCTTTTTTAGACATTTTTCTAGTAAGAATAAACTTGTTCAGTTTAAGAGTTATACTGCAGATTACACACATACCATGTTTCTGTGCCTCCTCTTCATCACTATCACTCTCTTCAGATGACGATGATGAAGATGATGATGATGAGGAACAAGATGATGAGGAACAAGATGATGAGGAACAAGATGATGAGGAAGAGCTAGAGCCTGATTGAGAGTGTGAACAAGATGAGGAAGATGAAGAGGATGAAGATGATGACCTAGAAGAACAGGATGATTTATCTGAGTCAGAGTCTGAATCAGAGCTAGAGTCAGATCCCCTTTTGCTGACTCTCTGTGTTTTGGAAGCTGGATTTGGAGTTAGAGGCTCTGTTCTTGCTGCCACCATGCGCCTGTCTGTTTCAGTCTTCACACTAGGTTTGTGATCTGTATTTTGTATTGGCATGCCATTTTTTAGACTCAAAGGTTCAGATTTCATTATTGTCTGTGTCTCCTCTGTAGACATAGATTCCTCTTCAGAAGACTGAAAATCCTCTTTCAGATTTTCATGTTTAGCTTTTGTGTCTTCAAAAGCATTCATTTTAGCATCTGACAATCTTGACTGAGGTATAAGAGGAGAAGCAGATAATGCCATCTGGTACTGATGCGAGAGTGGAGTAGAAGTCTTTGAGAGTGCCACTTTATTTTGATTATAGTTCCTCTGGGCAGACATAAATGAAAGTTCAGGATCACAGAGAATATGATAATCTGTCCTGCTAACTCCATGCTTAGCAGCTCCAATAAGTAAATCCCTGTCGTGAGTTCCACATTCCCACCAGACAGGTAAGTCTGGGTTTGGCTGGCATAGTTTTAGTCGTTCAAACAACTGTGGGTGTCTAAGGGCCTGTTCCCGCACTTTCCTTAGGAGTTCAATGCGATACAAAGTCCGAGAAGCACGCTCCTCTGTAATTGGTTGGATAAAGATTTTTGGGTCTACGAGTTCTGTATTAAAATAAAACAAAGATGAGAATCTGGCAGAAATAACTGCATCACAAATGAGTTGTAGAAGGAGTTGGCTTTAATTGGTTAATACATGTCTCCCCATTATAAGCTTTCCATTTTACACTTAACACGTTTCCTTATTTCCTTATCCCCCTTTTTAATATTGGAACACATGAAAGAAAAACCTTCTGAAGATAAGCCCTAACAACAGAAACTAAAGATAAAACTAAAAGTAAAATTATATACATATACCTTCTTTTGAGGGGAGACGACAGACTCTCCGGCACATTGACATAAATGCAGACAAGTACTTCTCTAAGCTCGCATCCGTTTTCTTATGTAGTCTAGCCATTGCTCTAAATTTGGTCCAATCAAATTGCCCCCTTTCTGGATCAAATACGACCCCAAATGTGGAGACAACTCTGTAGAAGTCAGCTTCTTCTCTTCTAGTCCATCTTGATCATCAAGAAGAAAAAAAAAAAAGTTGTCATTTTCTTAACAGTTGCTAGCTATTTTTAATAAAAGGATGCATTAAAAATGTGTATTTGCATGCTGCACGTACCTTTGCTGCCTTTCAATCTTAGCAGCCATCTTTGGGTTTAGAGCAACTTCATCATATGGAGGCTGCATCATACTAGGTTGTATTGGGAATGCTGGCTGGATCTGCTGGGCCTGCCTATTTTTACTTGTTCGCTGATAAGCTGTTATCAGGCGGCGAAGACGTGTTGTTAATGCAGACTGAGTGGGCCAATAGATTTTGTCTCCTTCCATCATTTGTCCATCTGTATTAAAACAAAGACACAGGAAAAATAATTGTTGCTAGTGCCTATGGTTCTACGCTATCTAAACACAGTTTAGCTTAAAGTCAGGAGAATTAAACAATTCAAAACAGATTGAATTAGCTCAGATTTGAAGTTTTATGTATTTACCTCCATCTGTTATTACTAAATCACCTGGGGATGAAACATCATCCTGTAGGAAAACAGAAGTGAAGCAAAACTTAAAACATAGCCCTCTCCAGAGATATAGGTTAAACTTACATCTTATAGTCAATTTATGAATATGACAAAGAACAACAGTAAGAGATATTTTGGACAAATGGCTAACAATGCAAAGAAAAGAATTATACAGCAATTCCCTCCCATGTAACCTGCCCACAAAACTGTGAAAACACATGGAATAAGTTTTACAAATTTAGATAAATATAGAAAAGGTAATAATTTTCTCAATTAAAAGGTAGAAGTATTATATTCAAAGAGTGTTAAAAGGAGCTATTAATAGGTGCCTACTATACCTCTATGTCATCTTTAAACATTGCCGGTGCTGGTTTATATTCTGGATCTTCTACATCCCTGTTAGAATTTTAACACAAAGGAACCCATCTTAGTAATATTTTAGAAGTCCTCAAACTCTCTTTAATTAAGCAAGACTTATTTAAATTTAGTTAGATGGACTGTATTTCATTTTCTATTTGAAACAAGGAAAGTATTTCATGTCAGCTTTGGCTTGAATCTTGCCCGGAGGGCCCCCCCCCCGTTCACAATTTCATTCAAAGAAGTTCTTTATGACCACAGCTACTAACCTCACTGATGAAGCAATGAAGAAAAGCAATTCTTCCTTTCAGTAATTATCAGTGATACTCAGATTGATCTACTGGGGTCAGTGGTTAGCTACACAAGACTAATACACCAAGGTGACTGACCTAAAATCATGTTAAATAGGTCTGTAGTACTCTGTGCCTTTGAAGGCTTTTGTATTTCAGTGTCTAAGTAATGCTTCTGATGAGGCAACACAAGGTAGAGTCCTTGTTAACAACTAGTTGCTGTATTTAAGAATGAAATCCCATATTTCAATGGTTCTGTTACACTGTTTCTAACTCTCTTCTGTGGGAGTAAAATCAAACTAGAATTCCTCATAACAATAGCATCAAACTTGTATAAAACTAGTTAAGAAGAGAATAATGTTCAACACACAAATTCAGTATTGTTAAATTTAAGGCCCCAAAATATTCATGCCCAATTTAAGTGCTTATACCCATCAATATAATCATTTGCTCTCTGTTCAGCAGCAACTGCTTTTTCATCTGGCTTGCCAACCCTTTCCAAGAAGCACAGAGCTGGGTCTGCTCTGATAGTGTTGTATTTTTCATAACCTATAAAGGAAAAAAAAAAGTGGCAAAAATTCAACTTTCAGAGTAAGCTATAAAAATATTGAGTGTAAAGTGTTTATATTGAGGGGTGGACAAGTACATACGTAGTCATCCACATTACTCACCATGTTTAAAAACTCCAATTAGAAGGGATTTATCTGCATCTGCATCCCACCACTCAGTAGGAATTTCAGAATGATCTGGCTCAGGGACCCAAACATCAATTTCACTAAGGAGAATCACCAATAGCATATCACCAATAATATTCAGGGGAAGAAATAAAGTTTTATTTTTCTCTTTGTACATTTCTACTTTATGTGGGATTTTTAAACTTCTCTAAGCACATATATACACTAAGACCCTAAAAATAGCACCACAAAGCACCCAGACAGCTTGATATTTGACAGAGACCAGTAACAGAGAAAGAATATGAAAGCAGAACCAGTATACAGTATTCTTCCCCTCTTAGTAAACTCCAGCAACTCCTGCAGTTTCTGCTTGCAAAACTTTGCAAACCAAGGATTATCCGCTTTTGTGTTTAACAAGATGGACCATTTTTCCATGAATGTAACACCTTTCTGAATCAAATTAAAACCTTCTGTCCTCCACAAGCTCCTGTAGCAGTGAGGTCAAGAATTTCCAAATGGCAATACTTCCATTAAAAAAAAAAAAAATTAACAGAATATGCAGCACATAACCAAAAGTGTGCACACAAGCAGGAAAACCTTGCTAATTAGAATGTAAAGTACAAAATTCTCTTAGTTATTCAGTCTATTTGACTTAAATAATTTTAGTTTATATAACTAGACTCTCATAAACAGGAATCAGAACTTCCTCATGTCAATACAAAGTAAACAAAAGCATTTTTCTCACAGTCTAAGGATACAAATATTTGGGTTTAACACTTCCTGTTTAGGTCCAGGAAGACTTCCGAGTTTTCCTTTGATAGTTTACATTTAAATAAATAAGCAAAAAACCTCTCTATAGTTCACCTGGCATCAATTCCATTAAACACCTTTTGGAATTCATTACCAATGACTTCTTGTTTTAAGTAATACAGCATTCTTACTCGAAGTAAGACCCTAAACAAAGAAAAAAAGAAATACAAATATTAGCACTCTAAAAGCTTTCAATAGTCGTGGGTGGTTTTGTTTTGTGTTTTGTAATATCACAAAGCTTTCAAAGTCACTTTCCTAAAATATACTTTCTCCAGTTGTAAAAGGAGATAACCCTCAATTCAGATCCTCTAACAACTTTTTACTGTGATCACTTTTATAAACAGCTTCATTGCAAAAATTCTTTCAAGTCCTAGACAAAGACCTGGGCCAGCAGAACACTCCTCACTTGCTTCATAAAAATGCTGCTAAGAACAAACTATTTCCCTTTTCCTACTTAAAAGATTCCCTTTGAAAGAACTGAATGGGCTGACATCTTTCACATCACTTTTTCATTCCTTCTGAGAATTTGATGCACGACCCCAATGGCTTCTCCATGCTCTCTCTCAAATCTTTACTACAGCAGTATGAAGTTTTCAAGCAGAGTATGAGAAGTTTTGCTACAGAAAAATGATTTATCTAAAACAAGCTCATGGGTATGAATGAGCTTCCAAACAAACTGGTAGGTCAGATTCCCAAAAGCCTAGAAAACAGGCCAGGTAAGCAGCATGTAAGATTGAGGGGTAATGACTTTAGTGCTTTATGTTTCTTTGCTAAGCAGTCCCAAACTTTTTAGTCCTTTGGCTGCTACAAGACTCCCTAAACATCCTAGCAAGATCTCTCTCTGTACAGACACACAGTTTCTTTAAAAATAAGATAACTATTTTGAACGTGAAATACTTGATTTGCCTCCTAATATACTGCAACCTAAACTATTCTAATCAGGGTAACACCATTAAACTTGTTTCTTCATAGTGCTACAAGTATTTTCAAGACAATAAGCAATTAGAATAAAAAAAAAGAATCTTTACACAGACATTGAAAGACATTCACACTTCAGTTACTGCTTACTTGTTGCAATGGTGTTTTATGTGCTTTTTGTATCCTTCATCTTGCAACAGATGTTCTGGATTATATTTTCGAAGCCATTCTGCTTTGTGTATATCAAAAGTGCTAGCCTGGGTCTTCACTTTTTTTCCTTTTCTTCCTCTAGGCACAGGGGCTGATAAGCCTATATAATTTAAAATACTATACAGTAACAGCAACATATAGGCATAGATCCCATGATACTTATGGTTCCTGTATCAGTATTGGGACCTGCAGTGCAGAAAAGATACTAGCATCACTGACTCTGGATATGAGAGATTTTTTCTCTTTCATCTCTTAGAACATTTCTGGAGTACATTTCACCAGCTAAGGACAAAGCAGGAGAGGGTGAAAAGGAGCATGCTCTCACCTACACTGAAACAGAATAGGTTCTTATGAACTGAAATGGAAATAAAGCTTACACAGAGGACACCAATCCATTTGGGTAAGCCATCAAATAGAAAGCAAAACAGAAATTAAAATTTTTCCATCAGTTGAACTGCATATCTGGAATAAATTTCATTTAATTCAAGTAAGATGCAGAGATAATTTTTAGCTGTTTTCATCCCAGTACTACAGGCATACTATATGAAGGTATTTAACTGCAGAAACACAGAAGGCCTTACCAAGGTGATTCTGTAACTCTCTTGTTTGCCCATCCTCTGTCGGGGTAATGAGATCCCATATAAAACTTTTTATTTTTTCATCCCCTCTGTAGTGAATAAGACAATAGGCTAATAGAGCTCGGCAGATTATCTCCACATCCAATTCATTCAGCTGTCTCTTGAAGCGGCCATGTGACAAAATTTCTCTCCATCGACCCCACCTAGTCCAAAGTGAAACACAGATCAGCACTTTGAACTAGAATGCTTGGGTAGCCTGTAATTTCCATTACAAAAGGGAATTTCTCTGTAAAACACTTAGCTTTCCACATTTTTCCTTCACCTTAAGCTACTGAGTGGAAATATGAAATTAACATATGCAACATAACTCCATCTATTTCACAGAATAGTTAGGGTTGGAAAGGACCTTAAGATCATCTAGTTCCAACCCTCCTGTCATGGGCAGGGACACCTCACACTAAACCATGTCACCTAAGACTCCAACCAACCTGGCCTTGAACACTGCCAGGGATGGAGCATTCACAACTTCCTTGGGCAACCCATTCCAGTGCCTCACCACATTTAAAGTAAAGAACTTCTTCCTTATATCCAACCTAAACTTCCCCTGTTGAAGTTTGAACCCATTACCCCTGGTCCTATCACTACAGTTCCTAATGAAAAGTCCATCTTCAGCATCCTTGTAGGCCCCCTTCAGATACTGGATTTAAACCAGTTTAAAAAAACCCCACAAGTTTAAACAAAACTTGCTGGCTTACAAAAACATGGATGATTGTTTTAGGCTTCTAAGACTGCAAACTGATGGAAACTCATACTGATAAGCGAACACAAGGTAGGTGAGAGAAAACCTAAGATTTCACTTCCAAATCAACATGTTCAGTTTAAGCATACTAGCTGGTTAGATTTTCAGTTCCTAATTGCACTTCATGGAAGTGCAAGATGTTCTGCAATTATGAATATCAAATCACCTACCAAGCCTTTATTTCAGATATTTGTTCACAGTTCTGACCCTGCCTGCAGCACTTACTGTAATGATTTTTAGAGACTAGTGCCCATTTTAAATGTCAATTTCCTTTGAAGAAGTTTTCACCTCCCTTCTTTCCTGTTTCTTCTACTGTAAACCGTCATAAAGATTTATACAGGATGCATGATAAATTCACATAAATTCATATTCTAAATAAATGTTATATATATACACACCAGGTTACTGCCACTATAGCTAAAAGTTAATTCATAAATACAATTTAGTACATGAAAAACAGTATTTAGAAAAAACTTCCTAGAATGAAGAAGGATGTATACAATACCCATAGACCAGCAAGTTTTTTTCCACTCGAAAGCACTCTGTTCTACCGTATCCACTGGAACGGTCACAGGGCCTGCGGAGTTTTGGTTTTTCATCACCCTCACTCTCCACCTCAGAAAACTCAGCCAGCTCATCCTTTGTAGAACTGAAGGGCCGTGTTTGTTTCCTAATTCTTGGGGTATCAATAACCAGGCTGTTCTGCAAAATTTCAAACAAAATTTGACAGAAGAAAAGCTTACCAACTCTTTTGAAATAGATGGCTTCAATTCAGAAACAATTTCTATCTAATGTCAATAACAGGTATTTTGTAAAGAAATCACAATAAACACCTCATCTGAGCTGAATATTTACACAGACAACACTGCAGTCTGTGTAAAAAGGGGCACTGAAAACTTTTTAGAGCATGGAAACATCTTCAAGTATAGGACACAACTTTCAGTATTATAAAATTGATAGAATTATTAGTCAGCTATTCTGCAGATTCCAGCCCAGGATTTACAGACAGAAACAGGGCAACTGGAACATTTACACATTTTAAACCATTTCCAGGCCTTCAACAAAAAACAAAGACCCCCATGCTCTTTTGGGACAGCAGGTAGCTAGGAGATACTAAAGCTATCAGCAGGCTGATTACCCATGCACAAATTAACCAGCACAAGAAGTCTGACTTGTTGAAATAGTAATACAAAAAAGCACCAGAAATTCTACACCTGCTATTTCACAATTCAACAGCAAACACATACTTGAGAAAATATGCATTAGAAAGAGAAGTACTTACTCTACCACTGATAGCATCTATATCTATTTCTGCTTTTTTGGCCCATTTCTGCCAGAAGTTGGGATCATCTAGTGAAATATCAGTCCTGTTTCCAGATGCAACAAAACTAGCCTGCAATAAATAAAACTTAATCTTACCAACATCGTACATCAAAAGTCAGTCGAGTTTGAATGCCTCAGTGATGCGAAGACTGCATAAGGTTATTTCATCAAGTCTCCCAAGCAGCTGTTAAGACTTCAGAAGCTACTTACAGTGCCAAAAACCTCAAAACTTATCTTCCCCCTTAATTTTTTAAATCAGATCCATAATATATAAGAACAATCTAATGAACTCTTATGCTCCATCAGGAGAGAACAACATTAAGCATCAAGATTCTTCTAATTCTGAATCTAAATTACCTGAATGGAAGAAAATAGGATCTCCTGAAGATGCTTATCAGCATTTGGGGATTTAAACTCATGCAAAAGTACTCGCTTGAAGGAAATTTCAAAGGAGTGTTTAAACTACTAACAATCAAAGCTTGAGAGCATGGAACAAGCTTAATTTCAAGAAGGCATTTTAAAACCCCTAGTATACTGCTTTTGGGAAAAAAGTAAAACCAAAAATTTTTACCTCTTCTGATAGACAGGGATTGTCTTTAGAAGTCTGTTTCTTATATAAGTCACAATAAGCAAAATATAAGATAAATTATATTTATAAATATTACCTTAAATATATATAAATATATATTTATACTCTTGTAAGTTTTCCTTTTGCTTTGACTTGGGGGGGGAACTGTCACAACTGCATTCATCAAGTACCCACATTCCAATCTCAGTTATACTGCTTGATTTATTTATGTATTTTTTTAATTTAACTGAATTTGTACTTCTTCAGATTCATATTAGCACATACTTTGGAAATTAAGGAGTCCAAATTTATTTTTTATTCTGTTCAACCAATTTTCCATGGATGCTATACTGTTGTTTTTCTCCTACGTACCAAAAATTATAAAAAGTGTCAGTCCAATTTTATTCTAGACTATTCCTTCTAAGATCTTACACTCTCAGCCCCCCCCCCCCCAGCACATATATATACTCTCCACCCCTTGCTATTTAGGAAGCTGTCATATTTTGCTTTTCAAACTCCTACCAAAAAAGCTCAAGGTTCAAGCTGTATCCTATGTGTAAGCATTTTTAGAATAAGCCTGACAACTGTCTTTTATACATTTTCCCTACTTAATATACTTGAATACAAAAGTATCTATACACAAAGCTGGTCTACTATTCTTGGTTAATGCAGTCCATTATATCTCACACAAATCCTAGCCTTTTCAAAAGCAGCACATGCCTAATTACTCATCTTTGCTCAAGCACGCTCTTTGCATCTGCCATTTACACAATCTGTATGCACAAAACTGACTTTGCTATGAGCATACGTTAGTAAAAACACATAGATGTAGGAACCCAAAGGCTGTACCTAAGACACACATGTTAAATAAAAGTAACCTTTTTTTTTTTAAAGCATAAACTTTACAGCACTGGTTACATTTACAGCTCTATACTGTCAAAGAATAATTTGCTGCTTCCACACCTTGGCAAATGTGGAGCCCCTTCCTTCTGATTCAATCATGATAGTTTTAGTACGACGCTGTAAAATTTGGTCAATGTCT
Source organism: Melopsittacus undulatus (assembly GCF_012275295.1). NCBI lineage: Eukaryota > Metazoa > Chordata > Aves > Psittaciformes > Psittaculidae > Melopsittacus > Melopsittacus undulatus. The sequence continues at coordinate 365,622 of NW_022993943.1, forward strand.
TCCTCACAGAATTTAGAGCCTTCATCTTCTTCATCCATAATGGCACCATATGCACCCCTTCGAAGCAAGTCTTCTATTTCTTTTTTGGAGAGTTGTTGGATCTGGGAGGGGGGGAAGAAAAAAATGTTTGTGCAACTGAATTGTGCCTTACGATTTATAAATTTTAAATTCTAGCTTATTAAAAGCTAAGAGAAAAGTCTGGTCACCAATTGAAACAATTTATTATGTGGTTACAGTGCACATTTTTACAGGTACATGTTTTGTTTTGGTTGTTCCAACACCATGATGAATACAAGCTTAAAAGAATTACCTATTGTGATTCACATCTAGTATTAAAGTAACACATTATTTATAAATATGAGAAGATACAAAGAAACAAAGGGAACTTATCTCCTTGTTTGACATTATCTACCTTGGACATTAATAAGCAAGAAATAATGAGATTTATCAGAGTAACTGACTACATTTAAAATTATGTCAATTACATTGTTAGTCCGCATCAGAAAACATAACCCAGATGCAAACAAATGCATGGTAGGTTCTGTAATTTAAAATAGTTCCCATGTGATTAACAAAGCAAAAGGAGTTATTTCAAGAAATTTCTACATACACCACCAACAGTGTTTTCTCTTCCACTCATACTCTGTAGGACAGCCTTATCTAGTCCCAGTTTCAGACTTGCTCTGTCAAACATCTCTCTCTCATAGGAGTTCCGCGTTATCAGTCTGTAGACCTTCACTGCTTTGTTCTGACCAATCCTGTGACAACGAGCTTGAGCCTTTTGAAGGGAGAAAAGAATAGCAGAAAGAATTTAGACTTATCTAGGAATAAGATACACTTCTTTCAAGAAATTATTTCTGCTGTAGCACAGTCTGAAAAACAACAGTATGAACTCAAAGGGAAGTCAATTCACATGTAACTAAATGGAAACTACCAGACATTTTCTGCATTGCAAAGTTTTCTAAAAACAGTATAGTAAGTAAAATTAAGATGAATGATCTGTGCTGAATGCTACTGAATGGTGTTTCTCTTGCAGTAACACTACATAAAAAGACAAGCTAGCACCTAAGTTATATGATCTCCAAATACAAATTTGTCCTGAGTTCAGGTGTAGCAGTAATTTTTCTCCTTCTTAGTAGCTGGTGCAGTGCTGTTTTCAACTTTTGCCTGAGAACAGTGCTGATAACACAATGATGTTTTTAGTTGTTGCCAAGTACTGCTTACTCTGATCAAGGACTTTTCAGTCTCATGCTCTGCCAGTGAGGAGGGGCACAGGAAGCCAGGAGGAAGCAGAGGTAGGACACCTGACCCAAACTAGCCAAAGGGATATTCCATACCACAGCATGTCATGTCCAATATATAAACTGGAGGAAGTTACCTGGAAGGCCCAGATCATTGCTCGGGTCAGGCTGGGTATTGGTTGGCAGGTGGTGAGCAATTGTATTGTGCATCACTTGTGCTTATTGTTTTCTTTTCCTTTCCCCCTTTTAGTTTTATATTCTCTCTCCTTGTTATGTCCCTTATCATTGTTATTATTATTGGTAGTAGTAGTAGTTTTGTATTGTACCTTAGTTACTGGACTGTTCTTATCTCAACCCATGGGATTTACACTCTTTTGATTCTCCTCCCCATCCCTCCAGGAGTGGGGGGAAAAATGGGGGGGGGGGGGGGGGGAAACGAGCAGCTATGTGGTTCTGAGTTACCAGCTGGATTTAAACCATGACAAAAGAGTAAAGGAGTTGTGACTGAATTCAATTTCAGGAACCAATTCCTAGATTCGATTCATTCATTGTGTCTTAATACATATTACTCCTTTTCTATATATTATGTTTTAGCTGAACAACTCTATTTCTAAAAAATGTGTTAGTCAGCAAATGCAGAATCTAATCCCCAGTTTAAGTGTCAAAGTCTTAAGTGTTTTATCTACTCATTGGCTTAGTTTACCTGTGTTGTGCTTTCAAAGTGTAATCAATTTGAAAGGAAGTTATAACCCATCCAAACCCAGATAACCTCTCCTAGCCAAGTAGAAAGTATTCATCAAAAACCATGAAATATTTGCCTTAAAAAAAATGAAAATTTTAAAATGACGCATATTCAAAATGAAGACAATATTATAAGTGACCAAATTTTTATCAGCCATATTTGACTGCTTAGATTTCACTATTATGCTCAAAAGAATTTACCTGAAGATCATTTTGAGGATTCCAATCAGAATCAAAAATTATACATGTATCTGCTGCAGTTAAATTAATGCCCAAACCACCAGCTCTGGTGCACAGAAGGAAGACAAAACGGTCGGAATCTGGCTTGCTGAACCGGTCAATGGCAGCTTGTCTGAGATTGCCTCGTACTCGCCCATCAATTCGTTCATACAAGTATCTGGAAATTGCCATGGATACACACACACAAAGAGGGATTAGAACAGAACATTAACCTGAAGTCCCATGTGCACACTTACAAGTTTTTCACATGCTATTATGCTTAGATCCCTGCCTGGGGTCACAGTAGCAGGACAATGATCTTTCATATTATATACCAAATTGTTTGCACATGTTAGGGGTAACCAAGTAACAAGCAGAAAGCAGTCCCTGGTAAGCTATCATTGGACAAACTGCATATCAATTCTGTCAAGAGCAATAGAAACAGAAAAAAAATTACACGGACAGCACCTCTAACAGTCTTTATCAAGGCATCAATGAATCCAGGGCTTCCTAAACTAAAACCAGCAAATTTAAAAGCCTGAAGTAGAACTGTAATTTTTGTTACACCTCTGATAGTTACTCCAATGAAACTTATGAAATCAAGTCAAATGCTTAAAAAGGGAGCAAATGCTTCTGTACTTTGTAGATGAAGGTGCTGAATGTGTATGTGTTAGTCAAAGAGCCTCAAAACCATTTTTCTACTAATCAGCTATAAAATGGCACAGCAGATAATTCACAGGACCACAGCCATTTTGGTAGGCAGCCATCTCCTACAGTCATGAATTCTGTTAAATATGAAGTCTAACCATGCATGCACTCTAAAATTTCTAATCAAAGAGTAGCATGAGCAAGTTTCACCTCCTACGGATTTCAGAAAATTCTACCTGTAAATGTGATGCACCAGTCTAGATGTTACAACATTACAGCAAAAGGAGTATTTTCCATATTGGATACTACTATGAAATTAAAACTAGTCTATTAAAATAAAACATACAAACTGTTGAGCTTGCAGTTCAAATAGACTGCTTTATGAAACCAAAACCATAGAAGAATAGAAGTTACAGAATCACAGAATCCCAAGGGTTGGAAGGGACCTCAAAAGATCATCTAGTCCAATCCCCCTGCAAGAGCAGGTTATATAAAATTATCACAAGAGGAGATTTTAATATATTCTAGTAATGGCTTTCAATATACCTTCCAGTATCCACTGCAGGAAGGCTTGACATTCTCACTAATTTTTAACATGCAAACTCTATATTACTATGTAGTATACTGACAAATATACACTTTAAAGCAACATGTACATTCCAACAGACTATTAAAACAACCAGAACTATGTCTTTTTATATTTTTTTTCAGGTTGATATAGGAACAGTTGATTGTAACAACCTTTTTGAAGGTTTCATTTGTAGGCGTAATAGCCTTCATCTGAAGGTGTAACAACCTTTCTGAAGGTTTCATTTGTTGGTGATTTATAAATGGTAAGCCACCACAGCAAGTTACACAGTGATTAGCCAGAAAGAAAGAATTCCTATCTCTGGTGTGCTGTAATCACTAATCCTGCACTAATATTCAAAGATATACTCACAGAGAACAACATACTACAGGAGACAGAATAGGGAGTATCGTACCTTTTATGTATAAGGTAATCCTCCAAAATATCAAGGCAACGCACCATCTGAGAGAAGATAAGGACTTTGTGGCCTCCTGCTTTCATTTTCGGAAGAAGTTTATCAATAAGAACCAATTTACCAGCAGACTGGATCATTGCTTGCAGATGGAAGTCTGGAGCACTTAGGTTATATGTTTCTTTAAACTCTCCAAGGATTTTCTCTTCGGCACCTATAAAAGAATTTATTTCTGTATCTACAAGTGTACCTACAGAAATATCTCCATGCACATACAAGGCCAAGTTACCAAAAAATAAATAAATTAAAAAAATTAAAAAATTGGTGCTTGTACTCTAAACATGCCTCCATTAGTTGCTGCTGGAGAAAGAGCAAAGTTCTAGATGGATCTAAAGTCTAGCAGGAACATCTTTTTCTGTGCTCTTTGAAAAGCAGCCTGAAGTTTTTAATCAGAGTACCACAGAAAGAACACCTAGAACAAGGTAAATCCCCCAACTGCAAAAACAAAAATACTTGTTCTCATGTGTCACATAAAAAAACCCCAACCAAAACGAACAAAACACACCCCCCCCGAAAACAAACAAACAAACCAACCCAACAATTGAAGAACCACAAGACCTTGCATCTCTGTGATATTTTAAATGGGACAGGAATCTTACGAAACAGCATTCTAAGTCCCGCTATGATTAAAATCACAGCAAAATCTTCAAGAGCTAAAAAACTATCCAAATCAGTTATAAGTAACTGAGAAAAACAATGCAGACTGACACAGTCCATATCACTTGTGAGAAGCATTAAAAGTTAGCTCTAGTTGTTCTTCACACTGCCTTTAAAGATATGCAACATTCCCATGAGATAATAGCTTCTAAATATTCTGTAAAATCCTACAAAGCAAGTTCACATTTCAGGCCTTAAATATGCAAATGTATCACAACTTTGCCTTACATCTATCAAAAACATGCTTCCACCTAATCCAGTCCCTTGGAAAGTCTGATGAAAACATTTAAGAATTACAAAAGCTCTTATATATTTTAAATATTTAAGAACTACAAGAGTACTAAAAGTAATAGCAAAAAAGAAATCATTAAAAAATTAAAATAATCAGTCTTTATCATGTATTTACCTTTGATGAGGTAAGGGTGATTACAACATTTTCTGAGTTCCATCATGGTGTTAACCAGATTGGGCACATTTGTTTGTCCTGCTCCTTTGGATAAGAAAGCAAAATTTTTCTCCAGAATAGCTCGATAATATTTCTTCTGAATATTAGTTAGTTCTACTTCAATTATAGTTTCCTCCTTTGGAGCCAACTTTTTTTCTACATCTTCCTTTAATCGCCTGAGCATCATGGGTTTCAGGATAGCTTGTAGTTTCTGGACCTAAATGAAACACAACAGTTGGTTCAAACATGAAAAATATTAATATAGTTTAATGAAAAACTTTTGTACTCTACATCATTTTTTTGCCCTAGACTTACATATATTTGCCAGATGGTATATATCCTTATTTTTAATCCCAAAGTACTTAAGATTTTTTTACATACTCCAAAACAAAAAAAAGAGTAACTTTTTAACACTTGTCTGCAAAGACTCTGTCTACAAAGCAGAACTGCTGTGGTGAATTGCTGAGGTGAGTAGCTTGAGAGAAAACACCTTCAACACCTCAGTGGAGGGAAGCTCAGCATCCAGGGAGCCTCAATTCAGAGCAGCAAAAGTCACCAAGTGAGCCTCAAGTTCTTGACAGGACTTGCCCAGGAGACAGCAGCTCAGCTGACATGAGCACCTGACTCACAGGGGCGGCACCAGGAGGGATGGTGCCAGACTTGACTGGTTAAAAACCGGCCACAGGGAGTGTGAGTGACCAGGAGCTTGGTGCGGGAGTTTGTGTGGGCAGGTGGGCAGGTGAGCAGGATGGTTAGCACTCGCCTTATGACTAGGGCCTGGTCTAGGAGCTCTGCTCTGGCTGTGGCCAGCATAGGCAGCCAGACAGAGCGGATGAGAGGGGAGGCTGCAGCACAGAGTATCCATTGTAGATCATGCAGAAAAGAGGAGGGCATCAACTCAGGAAGCTGGGAAAGACAAACAAAAAAAGGAGGAAGAGGACAATTAAAAGCAATGGGCTTCCTCCTAAATCTGATGTCCCCAGCCAGAAAAACTTTGCAGTTCTGCAGGGGGCTAACGAAACACACTGGCAATATGAACAACCAGCTAATGCACTGATAAAGAAGATGACTACTGGTGCTGCCAGGAAAAAGCAGCAGATCATAGTAGTAGGGGACTACTTTAAAAGGCACAGGGGCACCCATCTGTCAGCCTGACCCAATCTCAACGGAGGTGTGTTGCCTACCAGGGATTCGGATCAGGGATATTGCAGAGACTGCCTGATCTAATAAGTCCCACCAACAATTACCCACTTCCAGTCGTTCATATGAGTGCTAGTGATACAGATAAAAGTAGCTCAGAGAATGTTAAGGACTACAGAGCCCTGGGAGAGGTGGTTAGGGGCTCTGGAACTCAGATAGTCTTTTCATCAATTCTCCAGGATAAAGGGGAGGACCTTCAAAGGCCTAGATGGATTTGCCAGGTTAATAAATGGTTCCAACAGCGGAGCCACAGTCAAGGGTTTGGGTATCTAGAACATGGGCCTCAATTTGGGAGGCCAGGTCTACTGGGGGCTGGTGGAGCTGCTCTGACAAGGAAGAGGAAGAGAGGTTTTGGTAGGGGGCTTGCCAGGCTGGTCAAGAAAGCTTTAAATTAGATGTGTTCGAGGAGGGGGGCATCATTCCATCCCAGCATTCCCAGTCAGTTGCCAGCACCTATAACAAATGCTCAGAGCAATGTAGAGATATTCCAGCCGCTCCAGCCAATGAGCCGGCTTCATTTGGAGCTCGGATCAGATGACTCTATAGAAATGCCCATAGTATGGGGAACAAACAAGAGGAATTAGAGATGTGTGCATGTCTATGGGAATATGATATAATAGGTATCACAGAAAAATGGTGGGATGGCTCCTATGACTGGAGTGCAGGAATGGAAGGTTACAGGCTCTTTAGAAAAGATAGGCCTGGCAGACAGGGAAGGGGAGCTGCCCTTTATGTTAGGGATAGGCTGGAGAGTATGGAACTCTCTCTGGGGACAGGTGATCAGTCAACAGAGAGTTTGCGGGTCAGGGTTAAGGGGAAAACAGTGATGGGAGACATTACTGTGGGGATCTGTTACAGACCACTTGATCAAGAGGACTATGGGGATGAAGAACTCTACAGACAGAAATGAACAGCCTCACACTCATAGGCCCTTGTCCTCATGGGGTCTTCAACCATCCTGGTATCTGCTGGAGAGACAGTACAGCCCAGCACAAGCAATCCAGGAGGTTCCTCAATTGTGTGGAAGATAACTTCCTTTTGCAAGTATCAGAGGAGCCAACAAGGAGAGGTGCCCTGCTTGACCTCGTGCTCACCAACAGGGAAGGGCTCGTTGGAAATGTGATGCTCCAGGGCAGCCTTGGATGCAGTGATCATGAGATGGTCGAATTCATGATCCTCAGGACAGTGAGAAGAGCATTCAGCATGCTCACTGCCCTGGTCTTCAAGAGAGCAGACTTTGGCCTCTTCAGGAACCAGCTTAGTAAGGTTCCATGGGATATAGCCCTAGAGGGGAGGAGGGCCCAAGACTGTTGGTTGATATTCAAGTATCACATACTCTATGCTCAGGAGTGTTGCATCCTGACCAGAAGGAAGTGCAGCAGGAGGGCCAGGAGACCTCCTTAGATGGATAAGGAGCTGCTGAGAAAAATTCACAGGAAAAAAGAGGCTTATAAAAGGTGGAAGCAAGATCAGGCAGCCTGAGGTGAATACAGGGATGTTGTCTGGGAAGCTAGGGATCACATTAGGAAAGCTAAGGCCCAGTTAGAATTCAACTTGGCTAGGGATATGAAAGATAACAGGAAGGGATTCCATAGGTACACAGCAAATAAAAGACAGACTAGGGACAACGTGGGCCCTGCCCAGAAGCTATCAGGAGAACTGGCTACCCTGGATTTGGAGAAGACTGAGGTTCTTACTGCCTTAGTCTTCACTGGCAAATGCTCTGACCCCACAACCCAACTCCTGGAAGGAAGATGAGGGACTGTGAGAATGAAGACCTTAAGCCCACTGTAGGAGAGGATCTGGTTCAAGACCATCTTAAGAACCTGAAATGTGCACAAGTCCATGGGACCTGATGAAATCCATCCTCAGCTCCTGAAGGAGCTGGCAAATTAAGTTGCTAAGTTACTGTTCATCATATTTGAAAAATCATGGCAATCAGATGAAGTTCGTGATGACTGAAAAAAGGGAAATATAACCCCCATTGTCAAGAAGTGGAAAATGGATGACCCGGGGAATTACAGACCAGTCAGTCTCACCTCTGTGCCTGGCAAAATCTTGGAGCAGATTCTCCTGGAAGGCATGTGTCATGGTTTGAGCATGTTTTGAGGGTGTTTTTGTTCAAGGTTTTTTTCCAGCCAGGTGGAGGAGGGGAGGCCGGGAGGAAGGAGAGACAGGACACCTGACCCAGGCTAGGCAATGAGGTATTCCATACCATAGCACGTGATGCCCAGGATGCATACTGGGAAAGAGAGGGCTGGAGGGGTAGAGCTCTAGAGAAAAATGGAGAAGGGAGCACGTGGTGCTCGGCCAGGCAGGGTGGAGTGAGTTATGGGTCAGTGGCTGGTGGGGTGTTGTATTCTTTTCACTTGTTATTGGCTGTATCATTATTATTTGTAGTAGTAAATGGCAGTAGGGGTTTTGTGTTATACCTTAGCAATTAAACCGCTCTTATCTCAATCCATGGGGGCTACATTCTTTGGATTCTCCTTCCTAACTCTCTGGGAGTTGGGGGACTTGGTTTAAACCACGACAGCATGCTAAGGCACATGAAAAACAATGGTGACATGGACAATGGGATTAAGTGCACCATAAGTAAGTTTGCTGATGACACCAAGCTGTGTGGTTCAGTTGATACGTTTGAAGGAATGGATGCCATCCAGACAGACCTTGATATGCTTGAGAGGTGGGCTGATGCCAACCTTATGAAGTTTAACCATGACAAGTGCAAGGTCCTACACCTGGGTCAGGGCAATTCCAGGCACAGCTACAGGTTGGGCAGAGAAGAGATTCAGAGCAGCCCTGCAGAGAAGGACTTGGGGGTGTTGGTCGATGAGAAACTGAACATGAGCCAGCAGTGTGCGCTCGGAGCCCATAAAGCTGACCGTATCCTGGGCTGCATCAAAAGGAGGGTGACCAGCATAAAAAGGACATGGAACTGTTGAAACAAGTCCAGAGGAGGGCCACGAGGATGATCAGGGGACTGGAGCACCTCCCGTATGAAGACAGGCAGAGAAAGTTGGGGCTGTTCAGCCTGGAGAAGAGAAGGCTGCGTGGAGACCTCATTGCAGCCTTCCTGTGTCTGAAGGGGGCCTATAAGGATGCTGGTGAGGGACTATTCACTAGGGACTGTAGTGATAGGACAAGTGGTAATGGGTTCAAACTTCAACAGGGGAAATTTAGATTGGATATAAGAAGGAAGTTCTTTACTGTAAGGTTGGTGAGGCACTGGAATGGGCTGCCCAAGGAAGCTGTGAATGTTCCATCCTTGGCAATGTTCAAGGCCAGGTTGGACAGAGCCTTGGGTGACATGTTTTAGTGTGAGGTGTCCCTGCCCATGGCAAGGGCATTGGAACTTGATGGTCTTAAGGTCCTTTTCAAACCTAACTATTATATGATTCTATGATTCTAAAGCCAGAAAGCTTCAATTTTTTATTATTCTTAGTAGTTGCCAAATCTAAAAGTCTGGCCAAAAAATTAATTCTTTTATATAAATTATCACATTTAACTGATTTCTACTGCCTGCAAAGTTCAGAGAAATTGCATGACAGAAGAACTCATATGCAGTATGTGGGGAGCAATAACAGTTAATATTCAAAACAAAAGTTTTCCCTTTGAGGAAGTCACTCTTGCACACTGAAGCTCAAAATGAACTTATGCAACATGCAATACCTGTTCCTCTGTTTTAAGGTCTCTGAATTCTTGCATAAATGTAGATTCAGCAGGAAAACGCAACGGTTCAAGAAAATGAAGGAGGCTGAATAATTCCTCTACTGTGTTCTGCAGAGGGGTACCTGTTAACAGCACTTTATGCTCCTATAAAAGGAAACAAAACTCCTATGACTGTATGTGCACACATTTGCAAAAACTTTTGTGTTAAGTCTGAGTGTCAGAACCTGAAAATACCAGTTATGCATGTCATTAAGTACACAGATAATACAGTTGAACAGATTTATCAGGAACAACAGTTAAGTATTTTCTACTAGCTTTTTTTTAAATCCTGTCTTCCTACATTGGTAATGAAGAAATGACTGAACACTTCAAATTTGCTTGTAACAGTCACGCATGTATAACCCTCTATTGTGTTTAAAATATACACACTAAGCATGTATCAAAAAGCAAGTAAGATGACTACTGAGAACATGTAGCAACAAGTGTATCAAAGTAAGAATGAAATCAAATGCACAGTGCAAAACTCATCATGGTGGATCTTCTACTAATGCACCAAAAGACTGAAGATTCATGGTAGTATCCGCTTTTTAAAAATCTTTCGCCACATCAAATAAAAACTTAACTATAGGACTAGATAATAATTCTGTTTGACATTTTACTAGCTTTTATTGTTAAAAAGCTTGTTTAAAATACTTTCCACGTTTTTAAACATTAATTACTGCAATAAAAAAAATTACATAAAACTTGTGATTTATTATTGTACCGTACTTAACTGGAATCAAACCTCAAAAGTGAAATATAGTTACTCACAAGGTTCATTAATTTTAGTCCTTCCAAGAGTTTGCAGTTTTTGTTCTTCAGTCTGTGAGCTTCATCAATAATAACGCATCGCCATTCAATGGCATTTAACTCTGGACACCCACCAAGAATCATTTCAAAAGTTGTGATAATGGCTTGGAATCTGTAGGTACCACGAATGATACATCCCTAGAGATTCATCAACACATAGAAGCTGTTACATTACCTTGACTCTATTCAATTTAAAGATTTTTGTTGCTGAAATTTTATCAATAGCCAGACACCAGATTTTACATTATAAATTGTTTTGTCATCCCATATACATTTATTTCATCTCTATAACTCTGTAATTAATACTAATGAGTAATTATCCATAGCCATAAATCCAATATTATGTAACCAACAATAAAATGTTAAGTACTTTTAAATTACAGATACAACCATCTAATAGAACTGTTTCAAAAAGGTGTATATAGATAGTATCACATTTTTAACACTGGGAAAATCTGAAAGATTGACAGAAAAAACCCTACAGTCAATCAATCAAAATATATGACAGTAATACATTTATCACTTATACAGTAAATAATGAAAGCATCACCTGAGGACTAAATGAACACTTTTCCTCCAACTTACTCAACTCGATTCGTCTGACAAAGAGAATATGGAAAGGCCTTCAAAAGGCACTATACAATAATTCACTGGAGAAACAAATGCCATTTTAATATTTAGCACTACTTAAAAAAAAGTTTGCAGCCTTATCAATTTTGTAGACATATAGTGACGGTTAAAAAAAAGTTTATTTATACAGAATATATAGAATGGGGGAAAAACCCAGATTTCATGTCATTTAATGTGAAGATTTTCAGACAGAAAAGCAAACTGTACACAGGCAAAGCTAGGAAAAAGGAAATCAACAGCTACATAAAAGTAACGTAGAGATTAATTGGCTGCATTTTTGTTCTCACTGCTCTTCATATTCAGGACTCAACTGCAACCATCTGGGTACACTGCCATCTCTACAATGAGTAACAGCATCACTGCTATTCAATTGCAAAATTACTCAGCATACCAAAATAATATATATCTTGCTGCAACCACTTCCACAAAATTAGCTCAGTAAGGATATGTTCAAGATTTTGATATGTTAAAAGCTTGAAAAACACATCATGGGATGTAAAATGACCTTCACTAAGACATATGTATGGATAATGTAAAGTTTGCTTTCATTACTACTACCTGAAACAGGTTTTGGGCAAGTTATAGCATACAAGTGTCATTACATTACCTGTGAGTCCCTGAAGTACATTTCATACTGCTGAATCATCTGCCTGCTGATCATGCTTCCATGATACACTACAACATTAAGGTCAGTCCATGTGCGAAATTCTCTTTCCCAGTTTGTTATGGTGGAAAGCGGAGCTATGATCAGAAAAGGCCCTCTTATACCAGCCAGGAGGATTTCATAGAGGAATGTAATTGATTGAATGGTTTTGCCAAGACCCATTTCATCTGCTAAAATGCAGTTTTGCCTGAAAAGAAAATATATTTGTGATTAGCATCAGAGAAAGTAAAGACACTAAAGCTGTTATTATAAATGGACAATTTATAAAAACAAAGTCAAATAGTCAAAATTGGGGCACTGTAAAAGATGCTTGCAAAGGTTCCCTGGTTATGGTGAAAGAATGAACTCAGTATACAAAACCACAAGCTTTCAACCATGTTTAGTGCTGTCAAAAAACTGAGAATATAGTGTTCTATGAGGTTTTCCTAGAAAAAGATTTGAAAAGTATTATTTTGGAGCTACATCTGCCCTAATTAAAGGAATTCAAATTGATCAGATTTCCTACATGTACACTCACCTTGACAAAACTGCTAGAAATTAATGAAGATTCCCCAAAAGTCACAGATGGAAAGTATCACAGCTACACTCACATAAAAGGAGTGCATTATAGCATCACTGCCAAATTTCCTTTCCTGTTTTCAGAACTGAGACAGATGCATATAATCAAATTACTACATGAGGTACCACTAGGTGCTCACCCTCAGCCATACATTCCAGCCCTTCAAGCTGTTTGCACACATGCTCACACAGCTATGTAGTGCTTGACTAAGAATGAAAACAAACTGTATGGTGAAATTGTATGCTCACTGACATAACCTTTATAAAGGGCAGGCAACTGATATTTAGAAATAAAGCAAGCAGGAAGATTCATGAATAGAAATCCAATTTATATACAGAGAAAATACATTGTTCTGGGAAAAAAAAAACAATCTTGAAAGCTTTTATATTCCTGTTAATGTATCATAGCATTGTTTAACAGAAGTTAACTTTAGCTTACAATATAGAAAACAATTATTTACTAGCCTTAATTTGGAAGAAAGTAACTTTATTTGGAATACAAACTAATTATAGAAATAATTTTGAAATATGCAAATATTTCCTAGTTGTTCCAAAAATTCTGAAAGCTTGTACTTTGGTGGAAATTGCCTTTTATTTTAATTTCCTCATAGATCTTGAAAATTTATTTTCAGTTAGGTTAGTTTTATTCTTTTAAGATTTGCTTTGTTATTCTCATTGATAAAAATATACTTGTACACCCAAAGGAATAGATTTTTTCCCATTACACCCTTTTAGCTATAAGCAGAGAGATTAAGATAAATTTAACTAAAACTAATTCATCCCCAGTAATAATGATTCACTCCATATGGTTTAAAGCTTACATTAAAAAACATTCCATAGATATACCTATTGTACCAGTTGAATAGGAGCCAGTTAAGTCCTTCCAGTTGATATTCCCTGAGCTGATTGCCATTTTTATATTCCCTGGACTGTTCTATCTTCTTCCAGGAGTTTGGAGGTGGTCGGTCCTTTAAGGGAAAGATTTAATACATGTGCAAGTTGGTACATGCTTTATTTTTCAAGAACTTTTTAACCCACTATTTCCAAAGTGTAACAACTTAGACTTACAATTCAACCTTAAAACTGGGAAGGTGTTAACATTGCTTACTAATTGCTAGTTTGTGGAAACCTGAAATTTATATTTCTCTAAAGTAACACTTTGAAAATTAATTTAATACCCTATTATAATAATATCAAGCAACTAATTTCTAAAACTAAGAATGCAAATAGCTTGGCACTGGTAATTTGAAACACTAATTCACTTACACAAGAAGCTTCAAGAATATATGAAGTTTCACTTTGTAAGTTCTAAGAACAGCTGTCTTACAACCAGAGCCAACCAAGTATTTGGGACTACCAAAATCCCCAAAGTCTGAGTAACTCTGGATGCTGACACTATCCTTCTGAAGTGGTTTGGGCAATCTACACGGTTACCATGATCTTGCCCTTTCCTTTCAGCACTTGACCTGGTCACTGCTGATCACTCAATCTCACAGCTAATTCAGGAAGCCAACAACTGGAACATAAACAAGTAGACTTGTGAGCAGTTTAGTTCCTTGAATCAATTTCACCACGGGATCAGATGAAAGACAGTATAAGCATATGCAATAGCATGATGCAAAGAACATGACAAAACAGACCATAACAGTATCAAGGCACATCATCATAATGTCCCTAGCAAGCTAAAGGAAAGCTGAGAAGCTATATATAAATATACACAAACACACACTAGTTCCCAAGCCTGGAGACTCAACTGGCTGGCCATAAGCTTAGCAGGGAACATAGAGAAATTATGAAGGTCTTGACTTATACTAGGTAGGATTCCAGCAGAAAACACTCTCTTCAGATAGCTTCTGCTTTGTACCTTGAGCAAACCCACACATTTGAGCAAAAATATTTTTAGTTACGAGCTTTTATGATCAGCTGCACTCCCCCCCATTTCTCAGTTTTTATAAAAGCTTGCATTCACTCTAGACTCATGTGGCCTTATCTGCCCAGCTCTAAATTTTGTACCTCTTTCTTGCCAATGTCAACATCATTTGAGACCCATCTCTGAGCAGCAGTAGCTGTCCCTCCCCAGCAGCTGTGGCTTCCTCCCCTCTCCCAAAGCACCCATCTGTCCACTCCCCCACACCAGGAGCAGCCAGGCTCCTGCTCGCAGGGTTGCTGTCAGCAAACACTTTCTTGTAGTTGCTGGAGCCTGGAACAGAAAATACTTGTTGCTGAGTCTAAAATGACTGTCAGTTGTACAGGTGCACTTTAGTAATCTTTTTTTCTCTCAAAGCCAAATATGGCAACAGAGAGGTATAAAACCCCTTCTTTCCACATGCCAAAATGGCAGAATTTAAAATAAACACTAGAAAAATGAATTAAATATAATATGAAGACATTAATTGTGACTGTCATTGTCCATAGATGGAAAAAAACTATTAAAATAAAATACAAGCCTACAAATCAGAACACCGTGCATATTCAGTTATGTAAAATAAATAAGTCAGAACAAGTGTGGTACTACACCACACAGGACACATATCTTACTCTGACAATGACATACAGGGCTTCAAACAGAACTATTTTGTTATATCCCGCCCTATGAGACAGAAAACTGATAATTTAAAGATAAAACACATTTCCTTATTAGGTGCATTTTTCCTCCTTTCAGCTAGCCCTTTATGACAAAAAGAAAAATAAAAGCAGGAAGTAATTACAGAATCTGCTTGACAGATTTTGTTTGCCAATTTCCTTCAGTGTCAAAGCACGAGACTTAACCCTGTTCTCTAAAGGATGTTTATACTTTATTCTGTTTTCTCCTTGTCTTAAAACTGTTTAGATTCTATGACAGCCAGTTTCAATGTACTGCTCATCACTCAAAGTTTAGTACTTCATATTTTTTTGTAAACTTTTGTTTTTTAACAGAGTAACAAATTAAATGAGAATTTTATCTATGCCTACCTGAAAATATCGTTATTCCTAGGTAACAAGGCACAGAAATCCTTTACACAGAATGCCAATAAACCTTGTTTTAACACAAAAGCTTAAAGTTGGGAAAACCATATTCAATTTGCCAAAACAGACAAGTAAATTAGGTATAATTTTACCAATCTCCTGGAGTCAGGCCTGGAAGCTTGCAATTGTTCAAATTCTTCTATTTTTGCTTGATATACATCTTCTTTCAGCTCCCATGTACTGTCTTCATATGGCAATGAACACCATTTTACTAAGTAGTAAATAACAGGCTGCAGAAGAAAATTCTTAATGTTATCAGCTTTTACTTTAGTATACAGACTGTTAGTATGCCTTAGTATTTGAGTAACTACCTTACATGAGAGCTGGGAACATAAGCACATTTTTGATACTATTTAAAATACTGGGTATATATTCTTGTTATCTACTTAACCTTGGCTTCTCATACTCTTGTCACTTGTTGTAGACCTCTGGAGTACTTTAAAATCCCACATACCCACAAGTAAATCTAATTCTTAGGAAAAGATAAATTACTACATTTGTGATGTTTGCCCCATTTTTACAAACTAGAATTTACTGGAATAGAGAGGTGCCACCCAGAACATTTCCTCTACTCTCCAAATCAGGCTACCTAAGCCTAAACCAAAGAACTTGAGAAAGTTCCTAACACAGAAGTCTTCTCAACAAAAGAGAAAGCTTTACAGGTCAGCTGGAATTTAGGAAAAGCCTCAAAAGATGGAACCAAAGCAGATTACCTTATTTAGAATCAGTAAAAAAAAATAAAATGAAATAAAATGTGAACTTTCAAGATCTTGGGGAAAGTCTTATGGCAACAACACATTTCCTAAAAAGTGTAATAATAGCAAATCTGCTGCATACAATGAAAAATAATTTCAACCCTCTACCCTGCTTTAGGAAGAATAATGCAGAAATCACTGGATAAAAATCTGCTCATTTTGCTGCCTAGAAGAACAAAATAAGCATCATAGCTATTCCAATAGACTTAATCAACAACTGTCAGTATTCGTTCTCTGCTTCAGACTCTTTCTGAATTTTGGCAATTGATTTGCCTTTCTATTTTGTTTTGTAATAGCGATCAGGGAACCACCCCTTCCCTGGTGCTTTTTTCAGTGACCCCTGTCACTATCAGACAGGACAGCACGTTGGATTGCCTTTTGTCAGAACTCACAAGGCAATTCTCAGACATCACTTTTATGTCAGTAACTACCCAAGCTCTGTCTACTATGACCAACTAATACCAATAAAAATATAAGCCAATGAAATGAACTCTGATTTTTATTTCAAAATACATGGCTAGCATAAGAAAAGACAAGATTATGTCTCATTAGAAAATATTATGGAAGCTCAAAATCATTAAGGTGTTACTCTGAAATCTGCTAAAAATCACTATTATCAGTCACTACTTGGAGGTGTATCTTCTTGACTTGATTCAAGATGTATTTACCTCACCAGTATCCTTATCTTCACAAAGAGATACTTCTAATACCCGATCTACTTCTACATAGTCAGGATTAAAAGGGTCTTCTTCCATCTGCAATGCAAGATTAATAAAATCAGTAGAGACAAAAAAAAAAGCTGGTATATGGCAGAGTCTCATCATACACAAAATGAGTCTGGCAGTTGGAAACTACTGAGGCTTTTGCACACACCTTAAAACATATTCCTCCCATCCCCTCCCCATTTCATTTTTGGCAACGGGCACTGAAGAAAGATCTGACATTAGAATAGAAAATATAGTCATTTACGGATTAAGTGCTGTATTGGGAAAGTCTTACAGAAGAGAAACTAGACATACTAACATAATCTTCCCCTCCTTACCACTTTTAAGTAGTTACCCAAACAGTCCCAATTTTAAACCATGCATGTTAGAATAGTCCAGTGCCTCCAGAACACTTGCTCTTACAATTATGCTAAACAAACAAACAAACAAAACAAAAAAAACCCCACCAACCTGCTTCAACCAAAACCCCAACCCCAATGGCTAATTTTTACTGCTCAACATGCAGCTGTTCTACTTGAAAGCAAGCTCTTAATTACAATTTTACAAAGAAAAAAAGCTCATTTAGTTGTCTATTTCATACTCACATCTGCAAAAAAATGAGCTCTTTGTGCTTGCCTTTGTTTGAATCGTTTTATTTTCTGCTGGATTCTTTTATCCTTTAAAAGCTGTTGTTCTGTGGCCCACTCACAGTGAAGATAAGAGCTAAAATTATAGGGATTAACGTATTAGTGAAAACAAAAGGTGGTTCCCTGATCACTATTACAAAATTTGTAATATAAAGGTAAAAAGAATCTATTTTATAAAGCAGAATTTCACTCAAAAATAGAACATTTTATCATTTAAGACAGAATTCGCTGAAAAATTCAAAGATAGGTGGATAAAGAATTGGCTGGATGGCCGCACGCAAAGAGTTGTGGTCAATGGAGCAATGTCCTGTTGGAGACCAGTAAAGAGTGGTGTCCCTCAGGGATTGGTGTTGAGACCGGTCTTGTTCAACATCTTTGTTGGTGACATGGAAAGTGGGACTGAGTGCACCCTCAGCAAGTTTGCTCATGACACCAAGCTGTGTGGTTCAGTTGATAATGAACTTGCTGTACTTGTCACTAGGGTTAGTGTAGCTGCTGTATTTGGAGTTGGAGTAGCTGTGTTGTCTGTTGCCTTGCCATCAGATCCAGAGACACTTTTTTCCCTTTGAAGGTGCTGGATAGTGTTGAACAGGGCTCTGTAAGCATAGGCCAAGCCCCAGCACATTGCCATGATTTGTCCCACACTGGTACGACAAGGATGACAACACACCTCATTTAAGTGTTTTACTATTTTTTCTTAATTTCGCACTTGTCCAGTGGTGAAGTTCCAAAGCACTTGGAAGGGCCCACTGGCAGAGATACTTGCCCATACTATCCCACACACCCTGGTACTCATGACTATCCACCCTTGGGGAAAATCTCTTGGTCCTCCTATAATGTTGTCTAACCCTAGACAAGACCCAAACCTGACTCTGCTTAACGTTCAAGATTAGACCAAATGGTTGTGGGTAAAACACACTCTGTATGTGTGCCAAGATGCTGATCCCCATCACAGTCAGAAGGCAGGTCTCAAGGGTATCCAAAGGCCATTCAAAACCTTCAGAACTCTCAAATGATGCTGTAAATAGGCTGGTCTGGGGGCTGGGAAGGTAAGGGAATGTCTCCTTCATAGGCTGTCAGCCCGAGGAGGAAACAAAAGATGTGTAATTCCTAAACACTTCTATTATATACCACCCAAAGTATAGAGGTGATGACCACAATGAGAAAGCAAGCCAGATCAGTTTCACGATCAATGAGTCTATCATATTACAAGTCATTACCATAAAGTACAGTGAAACAAGAACCTTAGCCCAGGGCCCCCAGCTGATAAACACTAAAACAACAAATACCAGCTGTAAGTAAGGTATGACATGCTGAAACTCCAAGATCAAGAGAAACAACTCTGAGAGCCAATAAATCCACATTGTGACAAATGACTATTAATCCAAAACAGTGAATGCTTATCACAAATAGGATGAGACACACTCTGGTCAGATCTGTTTTTATGTCAACCCTTTGTGCCCCACGCTGGGCACCACAAAGAGCTGTTGAGGTTTAAGCCCAGCTGGCAACCCAGAACCACACAGCCACTCGCTCACTCCCCCCCCTTCCCCTCCCTGCTCCCGTAGGGATGGGGAGGAGAATTGCAAGAATGTAACTCCCACAGGCTGAGATCAGTCCAGTAACTAAGGTACAACACAAAACCACTACTGCTACCATCAATAATAATGATAAGGGGAATAACAAGGAAAGAGAATACAAACACTCACCACCCACAAACCGATACCCAGCCTGACCTGAGCAGTGATCTAGCCCTTCTGGGTAACTGCCCCCAGTTTATATACTGGGCATGACATGCTGTGGTATGGAATACCTCTTCTGCTAGTTTGGGTCAGGTGTCCTGTCTCTGCTTCCTCGTGGCTTCCCCTCCTCTCTAGCAGAGCATGAGACTCAGAAAGTCCTTGGTCGGAGTAAACATTACTTAGCAGCAACTAAAAACATCGGTGTTATCAGTGTTGTTTCCAGACTGAAAGTCAAAAAACACAGCACTGCACCAGCTACTAAGAAGGAGAAAAATGACTGCTATTGCTGAACCCAGGACAGCTGGAGAGAAGGAATGCCATCCAGAGGGACCTTGACATGCTTGAGAGGTGAGCCAATGCCAACCTCCTTAAGTTCAACCAAGCCAAGTGCAAAGCCCTACATCTGGTTCGGGACTATCCCAGGCACACCTACAGATCAGGCAGAGAAGAGATTCAGAGCAGCCCTGCGGAGAACAACTTGGGGGTGTTGGTCGATGACAAACTGAACATGAGTCAGCAGTGTGCGCTCACAGCTCAGAAAGCTAACCGTATCCTGGGCTGCATCAAAAGAAGCCTGACCAGCAGGTCAAAGGAGGTGATCCTGCCCCTCTACTCTGCTCTCGTGAGACCTCACTTGGAGTACTGTGTACAGTTCTGGTGCCCTCAACATAAGAAGGACATGGAGCTGTTGGAGCAAGTCAAGAGGAGGGCCATGAGGATGATCAGGGGACTGGAGCACCTCCCATATGAAGACAGGCTGAGAAAGTTGGGGCTGTTCAGCCTGGAGAAGAGAAGGCTGCATGGAGACCTCATTGCAGCCTTCCAGTATCTGAAGGGGGCCTACAAGGATGCTGGGGATGGACTCTTCATTAGAGCCTGTAGTGCTAGAAGAGATGGGGTAACAGGTTAAAACTTCAACATGGGAAGTTTAGGTTAGATATAAGGAGGAAGTTCCTTACTGTAAGGGTGGTGAGGCACTGGAATTGGCTGCTCAAGGAAGTTGTGAATGCTCCATCCGTGGCGGTGTTCAAGTACAGAGCCTTGGGTGACATGTTTTAGTGTGAGGTGTCTTTGCCCATGGCAGGGGGGTTGGAACTAAATGATCTTAAGGTCCTTTCCAACCCTAACTATTCTATGATTCTATGATTTATTCATTTTGGAGCATCTAGTTAAGGCAGCGTTTTTGGGCTAAGATCAACAGAACTCTATGGATTCACAAATTTCTTTCATGTGACGTAAGAAGAGAAACAAGTATATTTAAGTTGACCTTAAATCAATCAACTTTAAAATCTGACACCTCTGTCAGAAACTGCCCAGAGATATACTTAATATATTGGATATTTTTCATGTATTCCATGTGATCATCTCTTCACAAGTATTGCTGCACTATATAGCTGTGCCCATTAAAATATCAGTGAGGAGCATCAAGAACCCATGGCACAAAGGAACAGATCATCAGATTCAGTTGGGAGAGAAGCACAAAGTAATATAGTCAAAGGAAAGAGGGAAGCATGAGCACCAGTACCAAAACATCTAACTGCATCCCAAGCAAGCCTTTCTGAAGTTAGATTGGTTTGACAGAAGTACAGATAATCCTTCCTTCACACCCCCTTTTTAATATGTTTTCATCCTTTTTAAGCTTTCTAAAGATATGATAGAAATAGAGAAGAGCTATTGTTGGGTATTACTCTTTCTCAGATGAAAAGACAGGCTTTACCCTTTCAGAAAACAAGAGTTAAATGGTCTCCAGAAACATGTGAATCCAGAGTCTCACAAAAATCACATTTATTAGCAAGAATCTAATGAAATTACTCACATGTATAGAATTTAAAATGTGCTTATATTTCCAACATCAAGAACTGAGTAGTGACAGCAAGATAGGTATGAAATTTAAAATACAAAAACATGGGAAAAAGTTTTTTCTTCATTCTTTTTTCTTTCCTTCTTCTGACACAAAATCATTTCTATTGCTACAAGTTTTGGGTTTTATTTCTTTTTAAACAGTAAGACCGACTCCTACATTAACCTCTCCTAAATGTATGACACTAAATCTAATCTAGGTTCACAAAATAGCTCTGATTTAAATTCATGCAATTAAAATTAGCCTCAAGCACATAGCCCCTGCTAAATTCAATAAACTTCTCTTCTCTAAAAATTATATTCTTTGGCAGTAATAGCTAACAGACTATTGATCGGTGCTGGTTTCACAATACTGATAATTTTAAAGTTATCACTAAGAATACAATGCAGATTCTTAGCATTTTTAAGATTAAATTTGTAAATAAACCTATCAAAAGATGATAAAATCTAGTTATAAATTAATTGTCAACAATACAAAACTTTAGAACATGTATACAGTACTTATCATTTCAGTACACACCTCAATGAAACTTTTCAGTACTTACTAGTTTTTGTATTTTACAAAGAACTCTTCTGTTTCTACTGTCATCCCAGCAGCTATCTAGGAATAGAAATTCAGGGGAAATGTTAAATGACAAATACAAACCCCTTTTTCAAGTAAGCAATTTTATCCCATAACAATCACTTACTTCTTTCTTTATTACCCTGGAGGATAAGATTTTGTCTACAATTGCTGCATCTTCTTCACTTGGATTTTCCTATAAATGCAGGAAAACAATAACAGAAATTGCAGTAAATGCCCTCTCTTCAAACTGATCAGGCTTAAAACCTTCAAGCACAAGTGGCTTGTTAGAAGATCAACAATAAAGGCAAATTTGACCTCTATCAGGAGCATTGTCTTTAACATTTTGAGAGTAAAATTTAAAAGCCAGGTCTATATCCAAAGATAAAGGCATGCTAAAGTACAATAAGACTGGCACTTCCAAAGAGCATCAGATGTGATGGTCACCTACCAAACACAATGTACAAGCAATGGTGATTGATGCTTTCCAGACACAGACTCACTGTGAATGCCCTGCTGTGAGCTGATTTGATGCAGTGGACATAACCAGAATTTCAGCATACATACACATTTGGGGCCTACAAGGATGGTGGGGAGGGACTCCTCGTTAGGAACTGTAGTGACAGGAAAAGGGCTGTGAGGGTGGTGAGGCACTGGAATGGGTTGCCCTAGGAAATAGTGAATGCTCCATTCCTGGCAGTGTTCAAGGCCAGGTTGGATGGAGTCTTGGATGACATAGGTTAGTGTGAGGTGTCCCTGCCCATGGAAGGGGGTTGGAACTAGATGATCTTAAGGTCCTTTCCAACCGTAACTATTCTATGATTCCATGAATAAGAACTCTAGGAGACAGGTTAAAAAATAAATTAAAACAAAACCAGAGTGTGTCAATTTAATAGGATTATTCTGACCATAGATAACAGATATACTGCGGAATCAGGCAGAGAAGGTCATGCCTGGGAATTCCAGCATGGCTTAGGTATGACACAGATAGGGGTTACCAAGACTGAACATGTGGTTCCAGAGATAATGAGCCAATCTTCAAAGGCTGCTTTCAGTAAAGAGTCACCTTCCCTCTTTTCTGATTTGCTCCCAACCATACTGTCTTTCTTCTTCCCTTACAACTTTGGCACTCCTAACTTCTCATGAACACTCCCCGCCACCCCCCACCCCCCCCCCCCCCATTTCTTTCCTGCCACTTTATTTACCTAGAATGGCTCAATGGTAAGTTTGATTACCAGAGCTGGAACAAGCTAAACAGTGAAGTGTAAACCCAAAGTGGACAAAAAAAAGGGAGAAATTTCCATTTTAAGTATCAAAGTAAGCAGAAACCCCATAGGTTCAATTAATTTTATACTTCTGAAAGTCATGATAATATTGGCATACAGCTTTTTCATATGCCTACACAACCTAATACACTATTTGAGATATACCTAGTTTTATCCTCAGCTTCAGTTATGTCAACAAATGTTTCTAAAAGAAAAGAAAAAATAGTATACAAGCAATTTCTTCCAGTTTTCAAGATCTTAGAAAGATGTCACATTAAAAAAAATCCTTTAAATTTTTGACCTTTATTCACTGAACAACTGGAGACAAATGGAAAGCTCCCACTATAGACCAAGTCAGTTTTTACTTACAACAAATAATTGTAAAGGTTGTTCAGCAGGTAAAGGGGCAGAATTCTTTTTTATTTTCACAGAAACTTTAGCTGCTGCTTCTGATTGTTTTCCTTCCTCTTCAGCATACTTTTTCCTTTTAACTTGACGATTTGATCTTCTCTTCTGCACGCAGGAGAAAAAAAAATGAGGTCTTACTAAAAGCTTCCTCTAACATAAACTGCAAGTTTGGGGACACCCTAAACAATACTTTAGATGTACCTAAAATCAAACCGCAACATTTGCTAGAAAACATGAAACATGTGAATCACAGATGAATAGAAGTAGCCATATACTATTTGTGATCAATTCCCCCTTCTCCCGCATTCCATATAAACATTTCATACTTATATCTTTAGAGTTCAAAAGCAAACATGGAACAATATTTTCAGAGTATGGAAACAAAGCTGATATACAGCAGATCTCCCATAGCATCAGTATTGCAACAGCAATTTCATAATCATAGAATCATAGAACAGTTAGGGTTGGAAAGGACCTTAAGATCATCTAGTTCCAACCCCCCTGCCATGGGCAGGGACACCTCACACTAAACCATGCCACCCAAGGCCTCATCCAACCTGGTCTTGAACACTGCCAGGGATGGAGCATTCACTACCTCCCTGGGCAACCCATTCCAGTACCTCACCACCCTAACAGTAAAGAATTTCTTCCTTATATCCAGTCTAAACCTCTGCTGTTTAAGTTTAAACCTGTTACCCTTTGTTCTATCACTGCAGTCACTAATGAACAGTCCCTCCCCAGCATCCCTGTAGGCCCCCTTCAGACACCGGAAGGCTGCAATGAGGTCTCCACGCAGCCTTCTCTTCTCCAGGCTGAACAGCCCCAACTTTCTCTGCCTGTCTTCATACGGGAGGTGCTCCAGTCCCCTGATCATCCTCGTGGCCCTCCTCTGGACTTGTTCTAACAGTTCCATGTCCTTTTTATGTTGAGGACACCAGAACTGCACACAATACTCTAAGTGAAGTCTCACGAGAGCAGAGTAGAGGGGCAGGATCATCTCCTTCAACCTGCTGGTCACGCTTCTTTTGATGCAGCCCAGGATACGGTTAGCTTTCTGGGCTGTAAGCGCACACTGCTGACTCACGTTCATTTTCTCATTGACCAACACCCCCAAGTTGTTCTCCGCAGGGTTGCTCTGAATTTCCTTTTTGTCCAACCTGTAGCTGTGCCTGGGATTGCTCCCACCCAAGTGTAGCACCTTGCACTTGGCATGGTTAAATTTCATGAGGTTGGCATCAGCCCACCTCACAAGCGTGTCAAGGTCCCTCTGGATGGCATTCCTTTCCTCCAGCATATCAACCGAACCACACAACTTGCTGAGAGTGCACTCAATCCAACTGTCCGTGTCACCGACAAAGATGTTAAACAAGATCAGTCCCAACACTGATCTCTGAGGGACAACACTCATTAGTGGTTTCCAGCCAGCCATTGAGCCTTTGACCACAACATTTGCATGCGGCCACCCAGCCAGTTCTTTATCCACCGAGTGGTCTACATATCAAATTGATGACACTCCAATTTAGAGTCAAGGATGTCATGTGGGACAGTGTCGAACGGTTTGCACAAGTCCACGTAGATGACTTCAACTGTTTTACCCTGTCCATAGTTTCTGTAGCCCCGTCATAGAAGGCCACCAAATTGGTCAGGCAGGATTTTCCCCTAGTAAAGCCATGCTGGCTTTCACCAAGCACATTTCTCTTTTTCATGTGCCCTAGCATGCCTTCCAAGAGAATCTGCTCCCAGATTTTGCCAGGCACAGAGGTGAGACTGACTGGTCTGTAATTCCCTGGGTCATCCATTTTCCCCTTCTTGAACATAGGGGTTATATTTCTCTTTTTCCAGTCATCAGTGACTTCACCTGACTGCCATGATTTTTCAAATATGATGGCCAGTGGATTTGCAACTTCAGTCGCCAGCTCCTTCAGGACCCGCGGATGGATTTCATCAGGGCCCATGGACTTGTGTACGTTCAGGTTCTTAAGATGGTCTCGTACATTGGGCCCAAGGTCTAGATTTTCACAGTCCCTGCATCCGCCTTCCAAGACTTGGGTGCTGCGGTGAGAGCCTTTACCAGTGAAGACAGAGGAATAGAAGCCATTCAGAACCTCAGTCTTCTCCAAATCCTGTGTAGCCAGTTCTCCCGAAAGCTTCCGGAGGGGGCCTACGTTGTCCCTAGTTTATTTTTTGCTGCTATGTACCTACCTATAAAATCCCTTCCTATTATCTTTAACATCCCTAGCTCCAATTGGGCTTTAGCTTTCCTAATGTGGTCCCTAACTACTCTGACAACATCCCTGTATTCATCCCAGGCCACCTGTCCTTGCTTCCACCTTTTATAAGCCTCTTTTTTCCTGTGATTTTTTCTCAGCAGCTCCTTATCCATCCAGGGAGGTCTCGTGCCCCTCCTGCTGCACTTCCTTCTAGTTGGGATGCAACACTCCTGAGCTTGTAGCAGGTTATCTTTGAATATTAACCAAGAGTCTTGGGCCTCCTTGCGCTCTAGGGCTTTATCCCATGGAACCTTGCTAAGCAGGTTCCTGAAGAGGCCAAAGTCTGCTCTCTTGAAGTCCAGGGCAGTGAGCTTACTGCACGCTCTTCTCACTGTCTTGAGGACCTCAAATTCGACCATCTCGTGATCACTGCATCCAAGACTTCCCTGGAGAGTCACATTTCCAACGAGCCCTTCCCTGTTGGTGAGCACGAGGTCAAGCAGGGCACCTCTCCTCGTTGGCTCCTTTATTGCTTGCAGAAGGAAGTTGTCTTCCACACAATCGAGAAACCTCCTGGATTGCTTGTGCCGGGCCGCACCATCACTCCAACAGATGTCAGGGTGGTTGATGTCCCCCATGAGAGCAAGTGCCTGCGAGTGTGAGGCTTTTCCTATTTGTCTGTAGAGTTCTTCCTCCACAGGTTCCTCTTGATCAGGCAGTCTGTAACAGATCCCCACAGTAATGTTTCCCATCACTTGATTTCCCCTTAACCCTGAACCACAAACTTTCTGTTAACTGATCACCTGTCCCCAGAGAGAGTTCCATACTCTCCAGCCTATCCCTAACATAAAGGGCAACTCCCCCTCCTCTCCTACCAGGCCTGTCTTTTCTAAAAAGCCTATTACCCTCCATTCCAACACTCCAGTCAAAGGAGCCATTCCACCATGTTTCGGTGATGCCTATTATATCATAGCCCTGTAGACGTGCCCAAATCTCTAATTCCTCTTGTTTATTCCCCATGCTACGGGCATTTGTATAGAGGCATCTGATCCGAGCTCCAAATGAAGCCAGCTCATTGGCTGGAGCGGCTAGAATATCACTACATTGCTCAGAGCATTTATTATAGGTGTTGGCCACTGACTGGGTGTGTTGGGATGGAATGATGCTCCCCTCCCCTAACACATCTAGTTTAAAGTATCCTTGACAAGTCTGGCAAGCCTCCCAGCAATATCACTCTTCCCTTTCTTTATCAGAGCAGCTCCACCAGCCCCCAGTAGGCCTGGCCTACAAATGTGGGCCCCATGTCCAAGACACCCAAACCCTTGACTATGACACCACCCTTTTAACCATTTATTAACCTGTGCAATCCTCCTTGCCTTTGGGAGGTCCTCCCCTGTGTCTTGGAGAATTGTCAAAAAGACTATCTGAGCTCCAGAACCCCTAACCACCTCTCCCAGGGCTCTGTAGTCCTTTATACTCCTCAGGCTACTACTATCTATATCCTTAGCACCCACATATATCACTAGAAGCGGGTAATAGTCCGTGGGACTTATTAGAGCAGGCAGCCTCTCCACAACATCCCTGATCCGTGCCCCAGGTAGGCAACACACCTCCCTTGCAAAGGGGTCAGGCTGACAGATGAGCACTTCTGTCCCTTTCAAGGCAGAGTCCCCTACTACTACAACCCACCGCTTTTTCCTGGCGGCACCAGTAGAGATCTTCTGTACCAGTGCACCAGCCGGCTGTTTCTGGTGCAAGTGCATTTCCTCATCAGCTCCCTGCAGGACAGCAAAGCGGTTCTGGGTGGGTACAGCAGATTTAGGAGGAAGCCCCTTGCTTTTACTTGCTCTCTTTCTGGTTTGGTTGTTTTTTTTTTTTTTGTTACTAATATGCAGTATAACAAAAGTGTGGTACCATACAATCCAATTATCTGCGTGAACTACAACAGATACTGAAGTGTCTCTACTAAACACCGGTGCTATTAAAATCATGAAAATTTTCATTAGATCATACTGATCAGACTGCTGATTTTATGGCTAATAAAGTTTGTTGCTTAATGTATTTGCTTTTTCCACCTTAATTAAGCTTGTTTAACAGCAGTATTTGGTTTATTTTGCCATTTCTCTAATCTTCCACTCTTATTTGTTCAAGAACCTGAGGACAAGTTCCAGATGGAGAAATAATGTTTAATCTAAGAAAGTAATTCCTCCTGACTCACTGTTTAAGTTTCAAAAACTTAAGATTATTCAGATACTGCATTTCTACTCCTCAGTATCAATATATTTAACCATAAAATTAATTTGTAAGTCTATTGGGTAAATAATGATAGCAGAATCAAACTAGTCATCTAACATTTAAAAACACTGCAATCTGTGTAATTATCATTACAAAAATAAAATCAGCAAAGTAAACCAGTCAGTAAAATAATTCTACTGTGTTACACAGAAAAGCGTATTTTTTGTTGGAAAAAAAAAAGCACCATTGGTGGTTGCAATACACTGTAGTAATCATTCAGGAAAAAAACGAGTTGTGAATAGTACAGAAAACAAAATCCTTTGGTCATACTAGCTTCTACAGAGCAGATGTTAAGTAACAGTAAGATTGCAGCAGAGGAACTTTGTTTTTGACTGTTAAATTCAGCCCTTGGTCTGGTTATAGTTTAACAACTACATGTTGCAAGGTAGAGTAGCAACACTACATACACACTAAAAACACTAGTATCACCATTCTTCTGGAGAATCCATATATGTGAAACTACTCAACCAGCTTTCCACAATAATGTAGCCAGATTAGCTGTTCTTCAATAAAAAATAATTGTGTGTCATATTACAGTTAAATCAACAACAGCCTGCTGACAATAGATTATTTTTTTTAAATGACAGCTAATAGGAGCAATACAAAATGATGTATGAATTACGAAAGAAGGATTAAGAAGCAGGTTCAAGTTTTATTCAATATTTATTGAATTTTTCTAAACCTAATGAGGCATTAACTGGCATTTTCAATCCTTCTCACTATGACTTTTCTTCAAGTATGAAGTGATTAATGAATCATCAACACATATATGTTCTCCAACATCTTAATACATACAGCCTTCCAGTATCTGAAGGGGAGGCTATAGGGATGCTGGTGAGGGACTATTTATTAGGGACTGTAGTGATAGGACAAGGGGTAACGGGTTGAAACTTAAACAGGGGAAGTTTAGATTGGATATAAGGAAGAAATTCTTTACTGTTAGGGTGGTGAGGTACTGGAATGGGTTGCCCAGGAAGGCTGTGAATGCTCCATCCCTGGTGGTGTTCAAGGCCAGGTTGGACAAAGCCTTGGGTAGCATGGTTTAGTGTGAGGTGTCCCTGCCCATGGCAGGGGGGTTGGAACTAGATGATCTTAAGGTCCTTTCCAACCCAAACTATTCTATGATTCTATAACCCAAGTTGTTTGAAAAAACAGCCCTTTGTATTTCCCTGAGCTGAGAAGCATGGTCATAAACAAATGCTCTAAAGCACACAAGAAATAAATTGATGTATTTAAGGAAGATGCTTAATGTAAAACTAAGCATACAAAATGAATTAGGGTGAAAGAGCGACCTAAAATTGGCTCCCCCAAGCATAGAAATAGACAGCTATTTGCCATAGGAAAAGAAAATAATGAAAATGTTAGAAAACTAGAGGGAATGAATTAATAAAACACAACAACTTACAACTTTCCTGTTATGCTTCTCTCAAACTCCTTCAAAGATAGATGGGGCAGTGGTGTGACATTCTGCAGTATAATTCTTCTTCTGTCCCATGCCACCCCTTATTATCTCTACCCTGTGTTCCCTTCACAGCAGAATTATGCATTTTGATGATACTCCCTGTCTATCCACAGTAGAATTAGAGATGACCCTTGTCATGCCAAAAATAAAATATCCCAAGCACCACAAATGATGGGGGGGGGGGGGAGGAACCAAAAAATACTTCAGTCTTTTGTATTGTATTTGTTGGCTTACAAATTTATACCTGATTGCAGAGCACTACTGATAAGTTACAGCACTTGAGAAAAAACAAACCTGCTTTCACCAATTTCAGTGTACTAAACAGACTTTCTATACCAAGACAAATTCCCTGAGAAATAAATTTACATACCCTCCCAGTTAACCTTTACCTAGGACAAGCTATCTGGGAAATGACTTCTGATCCTTTTCCCCCACACATTGTCATCTATGAAATACTAAAGGTCAACTCAGTATCTCATAACTGTTTTCTGACATTATCATCAAATAATGCAATAATTTTTTACTCAACACCGCCTTGTTTTGAATACTGATTTCATCTCTGTGGATGAAACTGGCACAGGATAAAAACCTATGCATTTCCAGCATATAACCTTACTTTTAATGGAGTTTGCCTTAAAGGAAGAAAATTATAATTCTGTTACATACACATAAACAGGATATAATCTCTTACAAACAGCTCATATTGTGCACAGTTATGCTACTATTATATCAGGACAATGTACGAAATAAATGCAGAAAGAACGTTACAAGGGAGATACTCCTCAAGGGAATGACTCCACCACTTTGATTCTTGATCTAACACTTCCTTTAGAAGTATTCCACGAGCAACTAGAGCTTATCAGCATATTGATCTCTGTTCCCTTCAGATACTGAAGATACTGAAGTGATACAACACTGCAAGAAACCAATTCTTTATGTTTCGACAGAAGCAGAGCTCATAAAAAATAGTAAAGTTTGAAACCAGCCTTTTAAATGTTCTCAAGAGCCAGTTTTGCTGAAAAATGTTCCTTCTATTAGGCAATCTATGCATTCTCCCCAGAAAGTCAGCCG
This sequence comes from Melopsittacus undulatus, assembly GCF_012275295.1. Classification (NCBI taxonomy): domain Eukaryota; kingdom Metazoa; phylum Chordata; class Aves; order Psittaciformes; family Psittaculidae; genus Melopsittacus; species Melopsittacus undulatus. The sequence goes on from NW_022993943.1 coordinate 396,173, forward strand.
AAGCAAGGCTCAGGTCTAACTGCCAGCTTAACAGATGAGTATTTACAGACTCAAATCTATGGATTTCTGTACTGAAATGAAACAGATACAAGCAGGGCTCTGATGTCCCATTAGACAGGGGACTCCAACCTGTAAGATTTTCTGACTTTCACCTTATTGCTTATAACATAAGGTTCTACCTGTGAGAGAGAGAGCAGTAAGAGAGGAACTGATACTGTGTAAAACAGAGCATAACTTTTTCTTTTTTTGGGGGAAAGACCTGTAGAAATAATACCACATACAAATTTAAAAGCAAAAAATTCTGAGTACTTACTTGTGAGTCTTCATCTTTTAATGGCCGCTGTAGAGTCTGCTTAGCATCAGACAATTCATCTGAAGATTCATTTTTTCTTTTCTTACCCAGTGTGATGATTAGCTTTCTGTTAGGAAAAAAAAAAAAACAAAAACATCTAAGTGAATGCCATATACTAGTCTATTTAACTTCAAGATTAAAAAGTAACACCATATCCACTAGCAATTCTGTTATGCTTAATATACAACTCAAGAAGCACCACTATCTGAAAAATGTGTTTCAAAACAAAAAGACACAAGTTTACAGTAGACAGTATTTTCTACTATTCTTACTAAGTTTCGCTACAGGCAAGCAGTTACCTTAGCCTTGCAAACTCTTCTGTATCATACACATTTAAAATCTATAAATGCATAAAAGAGATGCCACATCCAGTATCTAACTGACAATGGTAAGCTTTACAAAGTCAACATGAACATAATCGGCAGATGAGGACAGTAAATGATTTATCATAAATAATTTGCCATTGCAAAATATACCTTATGTTATTTTTACTCAAAACAGTTAGCTGTGGACAACAAGCAAACATTATTCAAAGCTGTCTGACATGCAAAACTTGCATGTTTAAGTCATTCATTCAATGGTAAAAATGAGGGAATTGCACAAATCCTTTAAGACGTTAAAAAATAAAAGAGAGGCTGTATTCAAAACCCCATAGTTTTATCTCTAAGAAATCTTAGAACCTCTCAGAAAACATTAAGCAGCAACATTGTGCTGAATATTTAAATTCTAATGAAAAAGCACCAATTATTTCTTTGTTCAGATTTAAAGGCTATGCTGTAAATCATGATACCAATGATTCGTTTTTAACTAAAGGGTATAATTTTTTTTTCATATGAGATGTGCCAAATACTCCTCTTGAAATATGTTTTCAGTGGCATAATTGCAGAATGATTACAAACTACCCAATAAAATCACAGATAGTGTTGTCCATAAATATATATTTTATACAGTATCTAATAATCAGATCTGTGCAGCAATCAAGCCTCTTCTGCCATTTTATGGAACAAATTAAAGACAAGTCTTTAGTCTTTATACAGACAATACATGTTATTTTCCACCAAATTAGCATCAAATATCTTGGTCACCTAAAATGTCACTGATGAGAAGGCAGTGGTTAACATACTTGTATTTCATTTGCTTCCCTTTGCAAGTGTCCAAATAAAAGAACTATCACATATTTACTAGGCCCAAACTAACAGCTTAAACAGAAAAGGAAAATCTAAAATTACAAAAAAACTATGGATACTTTAAGTAACATGGCTTACAGAAGATTATATGCATATTTTCAGAAGCAATTAACACTTTCATTGGTTTTTTATATTTAACCACTAAGTATGCTCAGTGAAAAGGTTTAAAAAAAAAAACAAACCTAAAAAAAAAGCCACCAAAAACACACACGTAAAAAAAACCACAACCAAAACAAAAAAGTTCCTACTCCCATATTTTTTACTTCTAGTACAAAGTAAATGACACCAGCAACTGCACACTGAAATGAAGCTGCAGTAAGCATAATCACAGATCTGCTTAATCACAGAGCTGCTTGTTCAGAAGTAAATTCTGATCCTCAAGTCCTTGTTTTTCATTAGGTGTTTTCAGCTTAATTATTCCTTAGAAAACATGTTTCATAACTGCAGGAAATAATTTTAACAACACACTGGTTTTCCTACTGTCTTCAAGAGTAGTTTGGGTTTTTTCTCCCCCCTTGCTTTTCAATCTCTGATTAGTTGTTTTGTTTTGTTTTGGGATTTTATTTTTCGGACTATTGGATTCTCAGGTATTTTTCCAATATGACTCTTTCTGGTGACAGACTTGGATAAATCACTTTTTCAATTTTTATCTCACTTTGTTTCAAGGAATTAAAGTGTTACATTAGCATTTGTCAGCTAACATATTCCCAAGTGATGCAGACAATGCAAGCTATGATTGAACTTCCGAACTGTGGATGCTAAAATTTAACATAGACTTAAAGCAAACCTGATAAACTTACAAGTGAGAATTTCTTGGAAGACTGTTCATGAGATGGTACCTATCCCACAAAGTTCCTGGTTTGTATCTTTGGAATTTGGGAAAATATTAAGAGATAACATGTATGATTTCCCTGTTCTTAAATTCTTCCCATTGCTTCTGACCATGCTGGAGAGAAGACACTAGGCCAGATAAAACTCCAGTCTCAACTGGGTAGGCACTCTAAGCTTTGTCCATATGTTAAGGGCAACAAGCTGGGCTGATCTGTACTTATCCCTTGTTGATCTTTAAATTTAAATAACTGGACATAGAAGCATATTCACTCCAGTGAACTTGCACGATTTAATTTTTAAATTATTATTTTTTGACCAGTAAATGAGAATCCAAGTCTTCTCTTTGATTTGGAGCAAAGGCATTAAAGGCCTGATAAATATATGGCATGTAGAGATGACTGTGAATGTGATACACATTTTGATTTTTAAATGAACAAGACCACTAACAACAAAGAAAAAGTGTACTTTCATTAAATAGGTGTTGAGATATAAGCCAAGCTGGAAGGGATCTCTGGAGGACATCTGGTTCCTACTCAATGCCAACTTCAGAGTTCTTTTTTGTTGCTCAGTTCGGTCAAGCTCTGCTTATCTCCAAAGCTGACACCTCCCTATGCAACCTATTCCAAATTTTGACCCACCTTTGTGTAATGGAAGGTTAAAATGCTTCATAAATGCATGGTGCTATGTTAAGCATTTGTATCTGTGCAACCATAGTTCATCCTCATTTGTGCTACTGCCTAATATTTTAGGCTCAGGGTCCCTCTGGATTCAAGAAGCACAGTATTATGGAAGGCCATAACTATTTTACTATGGGTTGTAGTGGCATCCATTGAATAGCAGAGCATTTTAAAGACTCTCTGTTTTAGAACATGGGCTTATTTTGTGATTAGACTGCTCCAGCTACATCTTGCTTTGCACATTTTTCCCCCCTCTCCTTCCCTGTAGTTGTAATCCCCCCTTGTGTTCACCTCTTGATCTGCCCCAGAAGTCTTATACATAATATTCCACTTCTCTTGGCTTTTGTGCTTTATCTGCTGGGGCAACGGTACGGCCCGGCACAAGAAATCCAGGAGGTTTCTCGATTGTGTGGAAGACAACTTCCTTCTGCAAGCAATAAAGGAGCCAACGAGGAGAGGTGCCCTGCTTGACCTCGTGCTCACCAACAGGGAAGGGCTCGTTGGAAATGTGACTCTCCAGGGAAGTCTTGGATGCAGTGATCACGAGATGGTCGAATTTGAGGTCCTCAAGACAGTGAGAAGAGCGTGCAGTAAGCTCACTGCCCTGGACTTCAAGAGAGCAGACTTTGGCCTCTTCAGGAACCTGCTTAGCAAGGTTCCATGGGATAAAGCCCTAGAGCGCAAGGGGGCCCAAGACTCTTGGTTAATATTCAAAGATAACCTGCTACAAGCTCAGGAGTGTTGCATCCCAACTAGAAGGAAGTGCAGCAGGAGGGGCACAAGACCTCCCTGGATGGATAAGGAGCTGCTGAGAAAAATTCACAAGAAAATAGAGGCTTATAAAAGGTGGAAGCAAGGACAGGTGGCCTGGGATGAATACAGGGATGTTGTCAGAGTAGTTAGGGATCAAGTTAGGAAAGCTAAGGCCCAATTGGAGCTAAACTTGGCAAGGGGTGTTAAAGATAATAGGAAGGGATTTTATAAGTATGTTGTGGATAAAAAAACAGACTAAGGACAACGTAGGCCCCCTCTGGAAGCTTTCGGGAGAACTGGCTACACAGGACTTGGAGAAGGCTGAGGTTCTGAATGGCTTCTTTGCCTCGGTCTTCACTGGCAAAGGCTCTGACCGCAGCACCCGAGTCTTGGAAGGCGGACGCAGGGACTGTGAAAACCTCGACCTCAGGCCCTCTGTAGGAGAGGATCTGCTTCGAGACCATCTTAAGAACCTGAATGTGCACAAGTCCATGTGACCTGATGAAATCCATCCGCAGGTCCTGAAGGAGCTGGCGAATGAAGTTGCAAAGCCACTGGCCATCATATTTGAAAAATCATGGCAGTCAGGTGAAGTTCCTGAGGACTGGAAAAAGGGATATATAACCCCCATTTTCAAGAAGGGGAAAATGGATGACCCGGGGAATTACAGACCAGTCAGTCTCACCTCTGTGCCTGGCAAAATCTGGGAGCAGATTCTCTTGGAAGGCATGTGTCATGGGTTCAGCAGTAGCTCATGCTCTGCCAGGGAGGAGGGAGAGATAGGGCACCTGGTCTGGTCTAGTCGGGGAGGTATTCCATACCACAGCACATCCTGCTCGGGGAGGGGACTGGAAGCTGGCCGGGAGGGAAGGGGTTAACACACCGGGCTGGGCTCGGGGAGGCAACTGGAAGCTGGCTAGGAGGGGAGGGGGGAGCTCTCTCTCTCTTCCGGGCTGGCCTCGTGGCAGCAGGTGGTATCGTATTCTCTCTCCCTGCTTGTCCCCTCTAATATTGATTTGTTATTGGTACCGTTAATGATTCTGTTATACCTTGATTGCTGGACTGATTTTACCTCAATCCGTGGGAGTTGTATTTCTCTGGCTCTCCTTCCCATCCCTCTGGGAGTGGGAAGGTGAGGGGAGGAGGGGAAACAAAGGGGGAACTGTGCAGATTTAGTTTAAACCACGACAGCATGCTAGGGCACATGAAAAAGAGAAATGTGCTTGGTGACAGCCAGCATGGCTTTACTAAGGGAAAATCCTGCCTGACCAATTTGGTGGCCTTCTATGACGGGGCTACAAAAGTGATGGACAGGGGTGGAGCATTTGACGTCATCTACCTGGACTTGTGCAAAGCGTTCGACACTGTCCCACATGACATCCTTGTCTCTAAATTGAAGAGACATCAATTTGATAGGTGGACCACTCGGTGGATACAGAACTGGCTGGATGGCCGCACTCAAAGAGTTGTTGTCAACTGTTCAATGTCCGGCTGGAGACCAGTAATGAGTGGTGCCCCTCAGGGATTGGTGTTGGAACCGGTCTTGTTTAATATCTTTGTCGCTGACGTGGACAATGGAATTGAGTGCGCCCTCAGCAAGTTTGCCGATGACACCAAGCTGTGTGGTTCGGTTGATATGCTGGAGGGAAGGAATGCCATTCAGAGGGACCTTGACACGCTTGTGAGGTGGGCTGATGCCAACCTCATGAAGTTTAACCATGTGAAGTGTAAGGTCCTACACCTGGGTGGGAGCAATCCCAGGCACAGCTACAGGTTGGGCAAAAAGGAAATTTATGGTAGTCCTGCGGAGAAGGACTTGGGGGTGTTAGTCAATGAGAAAATGAATATGAGCCAGCAGTGTGCACTTGCAGCCCAGAAAGCCAACCGTATCCTGGGCTGCATCAAGAGGAGCGTGACCAGCAGGTTGAAGGAGGTGATCCTGCCCCTCTACTCTGCTCTCGTGAGACCTCACTTGGAGTATTGTGTTCAGTTCTGGTGTCCTCAACATAAAAAGGACATGGTACTGTTGGAGCAGGTCCAGAGGAGGGCCACGAGGATGACTGGGGGACTGGGGTGCCTCCCATGTAAAGACGGGCTGGGAGAGTTGGGGCTGTTCAGCCTGGAGAAGAGAAGGCTGCATGGAGACCTCTTAGCAGCCTTCCGGTGTCTGAAGGGGGCCTACAGGGATGCTGGGGAGGGACTGTTCATTAGGGACTGTGGTGATAGGACAAGGGGTAACGGGTTGAGACTTAAACAGCGGAGGTTTAGACTGGATATAAGGAAGAAATTCTTTCCTGTTAGGGTGTTTAGGTACTGGAATGGGTTGCCCAGGGAGGTAGTGAACGCTCCATCCCTGGCAGTGTTCAAGACCAGGTTGGATGAAGCCTTGGGTGGCATGGTTTAGTGTGAGGTGTACCTGCCCATGGCAGGGGGGTTGGAACTGGATGATCTTGAGATCCTTTCCTGTCCTAACTATTATATGATTCTATGATCTTCATCTTGTATTCCCTATCCCTGTACTTCTCTTCACAAGCATCTCCCTGAAATTTCTGAAACATCTTGTCTAGATGATGCAGATTAGAATATTTCCTCCTCTATACAGATATGGTGCCACTGAGAGGAATAAACAGTTTCAGTTCTTTCTGATCCAGTGCTCAGAACCACAATGCTCCTTGCTATCAAAATTTGCTGAATAGCAATATGGTGCTAAAGTCATGTATTTCTATTATTAAAAACACAATCTGCTCATATTTTGGCCAAAAGGCTCTAAAAATCTGCTATGTGAAAACAATGTTCAGAAAAATCTTGTAAACTAGATCAATCCTGTGAAAATTTTTCAACAAGAGAGCAAGTTCTCTTGCCAGTTTATAATTTCTACATGAAAGCATAAAGATCCTTGGCTAAAATCCCTTCTTCCTCTCCAAAACAAACTGTTCTGAACAGAAATTATCTATTCTGCTTCTATGAAAAGGAAACAGCACACTGTAGACAGAATAATCAGACTCCATTCCAATTTCACTCTCTTGCCTTTTTATATTTAAAATATATTATACCCCATATTACCTAGAAGTACTCTAACAATTAATTAGTGTAGATTTATTCAACATGTATTTCCTTCTTCTGTAACCACAAACTAAAGACTCCTATCAATGGAAAAGGTTACGACAAAGCCATCTTATGAGCCATTAGTGCTTTTGATCTTTAGCACAAGGCTCCTAACATGGTTTAGATCACAAAACTGAAAGACTTAAAAGTATGAGCAAGGCCACCAGGAATCTCTATGTGAGGAACACCACAACTTCTCTCTTATAAATTAAGAATCAGTAACAGCAGATAGAGGATGCAACAGAAGAACTGTCAGCACTTTAAATACCTTGAAAATTATGAAGAACAGTTTTTTTTTTCAAAGCCTTCCAGTTAGTCAACATGGGGGAGGGGGGAAGAGGAAACCAGCAAATATGTATCAGGCATGTAAGAAATAATAAGTATTGCTGTCCTTCAATACATGCCTTTAATACATCATTTTACTTTAATTTTCCCAAAACAGGAGATCACCAAGTAACTATTTGTGCCCAAAGCCATCTCCCAGATATTTTATTTTGTAGTCAAAGCACTTTGTTATATTACCAGCAATAAAACTCCTGTTATCAACCGTATTAGTATTTCTTTATCACTAAAAACTTAGCTAAAAATCTTATCTACTAGCACTACACAAGGCAGATATTTCCTTGACAAGACAGTGCATCCTCTTGGAATGAGTTAAACTAGTGGTATAAAAACAGTTGCTCTTACCCTTTTTGTGTATGTTTAATAAATAATATTAACACTAATATTAGCCACTGTCTCCTCCAGTTATATTTAGAATTAGTAACTGTTGGGATTGTGCACAGATTTTTAAAACACTCCTGGAGTCTTAATGGAACCAAGAGCCATTTCAAGGTCATACAACACCGTAATAATAATGCAAGAGAACAAACATTTAATTATTTATTTGATTAGACCACACTATTTTGCATTCATATATTTTGCAGTAGTAGTTTAAAATTATGTCACTTAAGACCTAACTTATACATCAAAACTAGAATCTGGGAGCAGAGAAAACATCACCAAGAAGGGACCTTAAAGCTGACTGAGTTCCAACACCTTCCACTAGAGCAGGTTGCTCCAAGCCCCATCCATCCTGGCCTTGAACACTGCCAGGGACGGGGTAGACACAGCTTCTCTGGGCAATCTGCGCCAGGGCCTTACCGCCCTCACAGGGAACAACTTCTTTCCCAGAAGGATGATAACATTTGGAATGTGTGCCATTTCCAATCATGACAGAAGAAATTTATGATTTAACAGATCAGAAAGATTCAATCTCTTCCCTTTGAGCATAGCCATCATTTGCATCACTTACATGAAACACAAAAGACAACACACAGTGTATTGCCTTACATGAAATTCACCTCAAGTTCTGGCATTTAACCTTAAATGCTACAGGATCAGTAGAACAAGCTAATCACTTCCTTCCCCCTGACCTTTCTGTCAGGGTCTTGGGTCCTGAAAATGCTCCAGTAAACAGTAAATGTGAGACCTACTTCAAGGCAACAAGGACATTTACACATTTGAGTAGTAAACAGGATCACACACAACTTGCTGTATTCATTACAAGATAATTTAAGGGCTGATAAAAAAATTAAAAAACATTCACCATTGTTCTTCTGGCACATGAAACAATACAGCCATTTCTGATAATAGGAAACAATTTGGAACTTAAGGACTACGCTAAATTCCTAAACAATAAATTCTTAGGATGTGTGGGATTTATTTATTTAAACTACAAGGTGATTAAAAAAAAACAACAAACCAAAAATAAAAACAAAATCTAAATGTAGGCTACTAATATTGTCCTTTACATCACCAGTGCAGAGCTGCTGCTTTTCATCAAAACCATTATATTAAAACTTATGTTTGAGTAGGTGGGAATACACTGAGAGCTATAAAACCTAAATGCCAATCTACTTTCTTGAAAAACAGAACGTTCACAAACTGATAACTCTTCTCTCCTTTACATAAGGTATAAAGAAGTAGACTTTTTAGTTTAGTTTAGTCAGTCTCACTGCTGTGCCTGGAAAAATCTTGGAGCAGATTCTCCTGGAAGGCATGCTAAGCCATATGAAAAACAACATGGTTGGTGACAGCCAGAATGGATTCACTAAGGGGAAATCCTGCCTGACCAATTTGGTGGCCTTCTATGATGGGGCTAAGAACCAATGGACAGGGGTAAAACAGTTGAAGTCATCTACCTGGACTTGTGCAAAGTGTTCAACACTGACCCACATAACATCCTTGTCTCTAAATTGGAGAGACATCAATTTGATAGATAGACCGCTCAGTGGATAAAGAACTGGCTGGATGACCGCACTCAAAGAGTTGCCGTCAACAGTTCTATGTCCAGCTGGAGACCAGTAATGAGTGGTGTCCCTCAGGGATCAGTGTTGGGACCAGTCTTGTTCAACATCTTTGTTGCTGACATGGACAGCAGGATTGAGCGCGCCCTTAGCAAGTTTGCCAATGACACCAAGCTGTGTGGTTCGGTTGATATGCTGGAGGGAAGGAATGCCATTCAGAGGGACCTTGACACGCATGTGAGGTGGGCTGATGCCAACCTGATGAAGTTTAACCATGACAAGTGCAAGGTCCTACACATGGGTCAGGGCAATCCCAGGCACAGCTACAGGCTGGGTGGAGAAGAGGTTCAGAGCAGACCTGGGGAGAAGGACTTGGGGGTAGATGACAAACTTAACATGAGGCGGCAGTGTGTGCTTGCAACCCAGAAAGCCAACTGTATTCTGGGATGCATCAGAAGGAGCAGGTCAAAGAAGGTGATTCTGCCCCTCTGCTGTCATCAGACCTCACTTGGAGTACTGTGTACAGTTCTGGTGTCCTCAACATAAAAAGGACATGGAACTGTTGGAACAAGTCCAGAGGAGAGCCAAAAGGATGATCAGGGGACTGGAGCACCTCCCATATGAAGACAGGCTGAGAAAGTTGGAGCTGTTCAGCTGGGAGAAGACAAGGCTGTCTGGAGCCCTCATAGCCTTCCTGTGTCTGAAAGGAGCCTATAGGAATGCTGGGGAGGGACTCTTCACTGGGGACTGTAGTGATAGGACAAAGGGTAATGAGTTAAAACTTAAACAGGGGAAGTTTAGATTGGATATAAAGAGGAAGAAGCTCTTTACTGTAAGGATGGTGAGGCACTGGAATGGGCTGCCCAAGGAAGCTGTGAATGTTCCATCCTTGGCAATGTTAAAGGCCAGGTTGGACAGAGGCTTGGGTGACATGGTTTAGTGTGAGGTGTCTCTGCCCATGGCACTGGGGTTGGAACCAGATGATCTTAAGGTCCTTTCCAACCCTAACTATTCTATGATTCTGTGAAATGTAAGAAATATATATATGTAACTTTGCTATTTTTTCCGAGTTTTTCTCATTACTGAGTAAAAAAGAAAAATAAATAGTAAGTTTTCTCTTACAATTTTAAATATATCTCAAACCCCCTTATTTCCAAGATAAATCAAGACTTCTCACAGAATTGAGGTCTTCCCTTCCACTTCTTGCCCAATAAAAGCCCTTAAATGTATTATTTTAGATGATAGCATTTTTCCCCAAGATTGAGTCAGAACTTTTTTTTAATATAAATGAAAAACCAATCTAGCGATCCACACATTTAGAACCTCAATCCTATTTTGAGATCATAATTTCCAGGATATACTAAGATTCATTCAGAAATATTTTCTTAGGAATTTAAGTAGGGAAAAATCCTTTTGAAGAGTTGTTTAGCCTTCAAACTCCTTATTAGTTACCGGATTTCATTTTGTCCTTCTCTAAATAATACAGATTTTATTAATCAGATCTTATTAATCACACAATTTTTTAAAACCACCTTTGAGAATACAAGTATAGCCATTTTCTAGTAAATATTTGTCTTGTATAAGATCAATAGTTATATTTGCATAGAAAACAGCCTGGTAAGACTGTTCTTTTCTAAAAATCAAGGCCTTCTTGCAATTATTGCTGTTAAAAACCACTGTATTTTTTTGCTAGGCAGTTAATATTTTACGTATTTGTGAAATAATATAAAATAATGCCAACAACATAACACCGCGAAGCTGTTAGGATACAAAAATTAAGTATGTGGATGCCTCAAAGTATTTGATTTACTTCTGTCCATCAAAACACATTAAACCATGACATAACCCAACACTGCCCTCCCAAAACAAACACAGCAAATGCCCACTGCTAAGAGGCAGCAATAACTCCTTAGCAAGCAGCTTCCTGTCTGAATATATTGTTATTGGGATGACTCAAGAGCTGCTTCACAAGATGCAGAAAAATTCCCCACCTTTATTCTGATAGCAGCTGGACTATTGGATTTAGCTGGTGTTCCTCAGTGGCCCAACTCCGGTACATGGCACTTGCCTTGGCAGGTTTGAGAGAGTGTGATATAGTCAATCTGCCAGACCTCCCCATATTTGTCCTTCAGCCATCGTCCTCCATACCAAAGAAGCTAGTTTAGCTTGCCTAGTTGCAGCACGTTTCACACTCATGAATAACCTGGGCAACAGTGTCCATTGTTAAGTCCACCCCTCAATCATGAGCCCATCTATGTATTGCATCTCTGCCCTGATGGCCAGAAGTGTCATGGGCCCACAGGGCCAAAAATAATGGGCTGATTAAAAGCGCATTAATTTCTGCTCCATATATATGAGAATATACATAGGTATATGAAATTCAGATTGCCAAGTGCAAGGTCCTACACCTGGGTCGGAGCAATCCCAGGCACAGCTACAGGTTGGGCAAAAAGGAAATTCAGAGCAGCCTTGCGGAGAACAACTTGGGGGTGTTGGTCAATGGGAAAATGAACATGAGCCAGCAGTGTGCACTCACAGCCCAGAAAGCCAACCGTATCCTGGGCTGCATCAAAAGAAGTGGGACCAGCAGGTCAAAGGAGGTGATCCTGCCCCTCTACTCTGCTCTCGTGAGACCTCACTTGGAGTATTGTGTGCAGTTCTGGTGTCCTCAACATAAAAAGGACATGGTACTGTTAGAACAAGTCCAGAGGAGGGCCACGAGGATGATCAGGGGACTGGAGAACCTCCTGTATGAAGACAGGCTGAGAAAGTTGGGGCTGATCAGCCTGGAGTAGAGAAGGCTGCGTGGAGACCTCATAGCAGCCTTCCAGTATCTGAAGGGGGCCTACAGGGATGCTGGTGAGGGACTATTCACTAGGGACTGTAGTGATAGGACAAGGGGTAACAGGTTGAAACTTAAACAGCAGAGGTTTAGACTGGATATAAGGAAGAAATTCTTTACTGTTTGGGTGGTGAGGTACTGGAATGGGTTGCCCAGGGAGGTAGTGAATGCTCCATCCCTGGCAGTGTTCAAGGCCAGGTTGGATGAAGCCTTGGGTGATATGGTTTAGTGTGAGGTATCCCTGCCCATGGCAGGGGTGTTGGAACTGGATGATCTTAAGGTCCTTTCCAACCCTAACTATTATATGATTCTATGATTCTACTCAATCCCCTGCAGGATTCTAGTGCCTAATGCCTTTCCAAAGCTTCTTACCCCACAGTATCCACCCAGCTTGACCCAGATGAGTCTGCAAAAAATTTAAGAGGGCAGATTATATTGTTATGAGCAAAGATTAAGTGTTTATAATACATATTTTCCAATATGCACTTTACTTTTGATACGTGTGATACCTATAAGAATATTCACTTGCTAACAATTTTATTTTGCTTCCAGTTCCTCCATATGCAGTTTATCATGCACACTGTACTGAAGATACATGGCAAAATTGATAAAGACAGCACATACTGTATAGATTAAGTTAATTTGGAATCAGAACCAATAACAACACTAGATGAAAGATACTTTGGTCTTGTCTATGCTTCAAAGTACGTACAGAATATTTTAGGATATTAGTTTAAAATAATTCCTTTCAGAAGGACCATTGCAAAATAATTTTATCTAAAGAGAAAACAGAGCATTCTTAATGTTCCTGAATGAAAGAGTCCACACGTGGACTTAATCAGGAAGAATTTTGTGTAGGCAGTGGATATTTCATTATCAGTAAATAGTTTTCACTTTAATCAAGGATTTACAGTCTGAAAGGAAGCAAGATGACATTTTAAACTACTTACCCGATTTTTGATTTCTCTTTAATTCTGGATAAGGAACCAGTTTTCGTTTCTTTGCTCTCCTTGTCCTTTGGTTTGGATTTTACTTTTCTACCCTTCTTTTCCTCTTTTCCTTCAGCTGAAACACTGGGGAAGTTTTCAGGACTCATTACTCGTGGAATATTTCTCTCTCCTCTCTCTTTTGCTTTTGCAATCGCTTCAGATATAATGCGATTTGCCTTCTCTTGTTTACTTTCCAAATCTAATTTTTTCTTCTGCTGCTTTTCTGACATTGCCTTCACCTGGGTATTCTGCAACTTAGTATATGCTCCCAAACCATCAGTCTTCTTTGACGAAGGAGGCTGTAGCAGGAGACAAAAGGAAATAAAATCACTTTATTATAAGAATATAAACATTTCCTGAAATAAGAAGTGCAAAAGTTTTCAGTCTAGATATGCATTAAAAAAACCCTACAAACAAACAAACAAACAAAACCCAAACCCAACCACATTAAACTGTAAGGGACTCACACAGACACAAAAAAGAAGGAATTCTGTTGATCCGACAGAATGGCACGGGTTTCAGAATAACAAAATCAACTGTGAGTATTCAACAACCAAGCCACGTACTGAAAATCAATACAAAATATCATTCTAAAATTCTCTCAGCCTTATTTCTGTAGTTAGAGAAACCAATCCTTAACCTTCCCAGCATTTCCGTATATTTGACACACACCTCCAATAAATGTTTTCAAAAATCTGACATAGCAAAGAACTCCCAAAGGTAACAGCATCAGTATTTTGCCTTTGGTGGCAAAATATCAGGACAACAGTTACTTTAAAGCAGATGGAACAGCTACAAGACTTAGTGCTGAACAGATGCTCAAACAGAACCAAAATTAAAAAGCAAACAAGACAAAACCAAAACTAAAATTACATGCCTCCATACTCATAAGATCAGAAAGCAATATTTCTTTCATTTAGATCAACGTATGGTCAGTGCCTTAGTTAGAAAATATAACTTGTCTTTATTAGCTGGTTTTTAATCACCATGCATTTAATCAGCGCAGCGTTGTTAAACAGCACAAATGCAACATTCGGATTATCAATCTCTCTCTAACGCTGCTAGGAGACATGTTTCTGCTTCCCTCCCACTTCGGGGAACGGGAACAATTTCTTACGCAGACAAAACCCAGCAAGTAACAGTTCTCACCCGTACACACATCTCTGCCTACAGCATGAAGAAAAGCCATCAGAGATTTCCAAAGCCATTTTGTGGACAAGTTCGGAGACCCTCGGCGGGTGCGTCTCCCCCACAGCAGGGCCTCCTGGTGAGAGCAGGTCCCCCCGGGTGGACGGCAACTGACGGTCTGCGAGTGCTGCCACCGCTAAACCGACAGCACAGCAGCCAACTCAAGATGGCGATGCGGCATAGCTCCCACCGCAGCAGCCAGTAATAAGGAAGGTTATTCAATCCCATTAGCCTTTTAGCCCAAAGAACCCCTCCCCCTCCCACACATATTGGTTTCCACTTACCCTTCCTCTTGGCCTCTTCATTGAAGACATGTTTGGCATCAAAGGCTTGCCCTCTGCTTTTTTTAGCACCCTAGGCAGTGCTCAAGAGAAAAGTATTGAGAAGATTGCTAAATGGCCTATTTAGCGAGCTGCAGCCATGAAATGCACAACCCTCCACAAATACACATTGTGATTTACCAACATATTCCTCCCTGGGTGAACGCAGGTCCGAGGGTGCCAGAGCTTGCTGCTTCAGGTGGGGAGGGCTACCTGCTGTTACAGCAGGGCTCAGCACCCACCGTAAACCACGGAGCCATGTTCCAACAAAGCAAGGAAAGAAATGAATGCATCAAAATGCATCAGCATGAATATTAGAGATGTCGTTAAAAATACTGACTCCTGCAGAAGAAGGCCAGCAGATGGTGCTACCCGTTATTATTCCATTAGGCTCTGCAGTTTAACCCTGTCGTGGGTTTAAGCCATAACTCAAGAACCACTCAGACACTCACTCCCCCCCTCCTCCCCCTCCTCCCCCTCCTCCCCGATGAGACGGGGAACAGAATCGAAAGAATGTAACTCCAACAGATTGAGATAAGAATAGTTCAGTAACTAAGGAATAATACAAACCCACTACTACAACTACTAGTAATAAGGCAAATAACAAGGGGAGAGAATATAAAACCAAAAAGGGAAGGGGAAAAAAAAGAAAAAAAACAACCCATAAGTGATGCACAATAACTCAAGTGATGCTCACCACCTGCCAACCGATACCCAGCCCGACCCAAACAGCAATCTGCTCTTCCGGGTGACTCCCCCCGATTTATATACTGGGCATGATGTGCTGTGGTATGGAATACCCCTTTGGCTAGTTTGGGTCAGGTATCCTGTCTCTGCTTCCTCCTGGCTTCCCGTGACCCTCCTCCCTGGCAGAGTATGAGACTAAAAAGTACTTGATGGGAGTAAGCATTACTTAGCAACAACTAAAACATCAGTGTGTTATCAACATTTTTCTCAGACTAAAGCCAAAACACAGCGCTGCACCAGCTACTAAGAAGAATCTCATTACTATAATCTAGCTTGGCTTTACCCCTCTGCCTAAGGCCCACGGAAGCTTTGCGGTGAAGACCTCAGAAAAGTCTGGATGATAAACTCCTCTCCACTGCAAGGCTGGTTTCAAGTGTTATTTTCAAAGATCAGACAAGTCTTTAAATATGTATTGTCAACTTATTAAATAAAACAAAAAAATATGACCAGATTTCTTGAAAGTTTATTAAAAACAAGAAAGCTTTGACAGCATCACTCCATCCTAGCAACACCCTTTAGTCTCTGAAACCCATTAAAGAAGAATGAAGATCAGGATTTGATTTGTTTTGCTTAATACATACTAATACTTTTGTGATAAATAAGTGTTTTTCAATAGAAATTTTAAATTACTGTAAGGATTTTAAGATTAAGATTAGGCCTTACACTTAATCAGAACTTTACTTCTACTTAAGATTAATTTCAAAATGAAGTTCATTGTCCATTGAAAACACTATTGGTACCAATACATTAAATGGATTTTCTTATCAATACCATTTAAACTCAAAGATATTTCTGTAAACATGTATCTTAATCATAAGGACAATTATTAAATTTTAATTTTAGTTTAGAGAACTCTAGACAAGATACTGTTACATCATAACATCTATAACACATTGCAGTGATTTATCTTTTAAGGTTATTAATTCATAACTTAGTAAAAGTGCTAAATCACATACTAATTTGCATTTTGAGATCAGCTAACCAAAAAAATATTCCTAATATACTCTTAGTATAATGTCAGCTCTAAGCCAAACACTACTAATGCCAGCATGGCTTGGGGATTTTTAAAAGAAATTAGTACATCCTTGAACATTCCTGATCCAGAAACAAACAAAAACCTTCCACCTAATAATTAAGTGGGCAATACAGTAATTGTTTTTTTCATAATTCTTTTGCAGTAATCTACTTAGATATTTTATTTCTTTAAAGCAAAGTTTCTTACACTACAGAGCTCAAAGCTGCCTCCCAAGTTATTTCTTGACAATTATTACTTCCTTACTATGGAATTGCAAGTATGCTGGACAAAGCTACTCTGTGTTTTAATTTCTCAGGCTGATCCTCTGCTTCTTACTCTGCACTAATGCTTCAATTTTTAAGTTGTCTCCTCCACTGTACAAACAATAAGCTATGTTAGAAAAATAAGAATTTATTTCTTTTTTAAAATTTGCTCTCACATTTCTAACCATATAGAAATAGTGCAGGAAGGCACCAGCCAGCCATTCTAAGCTAAATAAAGCTGTAATGAAACCTTCAAGGAAGTCACCATTGTAACAAAAACCAAAACTGGAAAACCACTACAGAAGACAATATCTGCATGTATTTATCAACCAAAGCAACAAAAATCATGTAATTCAACAAAGATCTTTCATTCTGATAATCATTTTATGCTTCCAAAAACTGTCTGGCTATAAAATAAAGTTAGTTATACACACCAAAAACAACATGAGAGGCTAAATAGCATCTACAACAAAAAGGACAAAATTTTTTGCAAAGCCAAAAATACCCCTCCCCCTTACTGAGAGGGGACAAAGATCAAACATTTTGAAGGAGCATATCCTTGCATCAACTGCTTACAAACTTATTCCACTACCAGCAGTAGGAAAGCAATTCTTAACTGACAAATACATAGGAGAAGGTAGGAAGAAAACAGTGAGGCAGACCGTATTTAAAAACTAAAGATTTGGAAAAATATATTTTCACTTCTCCTGGGTTCAGCAGTAGAAGTAATTTTTCTCAGTCTCAGTAGCTGGAGCAGTGCTGTGTTTTTGACTTTCAGCCTGGAAACAACACATAACACAGAGGTTTTAATTGCTGCTAAGTAATGTTTACTCTGACCAAGGACTTTCTGAGTCTCATGCTCTGATAGGGAGGAGGGGAAGACCAGACGAAGCAGAGACAGGACACCTGACCCAAACTAGCCAAAGAGGTATTTCATACCCAGTATATAAACTGAAGGCAGTTACCCAGAAGGGCTAGATCATTGCTCGGGTCAGGCTGGGTATTGGTCGGTGGGTGGTGAGCGGTTGTATTCTCTTCCTTTGTTATTTCCCTTATCATTATTAGTATTGGTGGTAGCAATAGTGGGTTTGTGTTATACCTTAGTTACTGGACTGTTCTTACCTCAACCCATGGGAGTTATATTCTTTCGATTCTCCTCCCCATCCCCTCTGGGACTGGGGGGAAGGGGGGGGTGGTGAGCGAGCAGCTGCATGGTTCTGAGTTACCAGCTGGGCTTAAACCATGACAGTACTTTGTGGTGCCCAATGTGGGGCTGCTGAAGGTCAAAGAACGATAAGTGCCAATTGGGACCACAACAGTGCACCAGGAGCAATATCACACCAACCCAGACTCCTGGATTCCAATGCGTAAGCTGATCTGTAGACTGGAGAGCCAAAGACTGAGCAGCAGGACCCACTCACCCTTTAATAGCCCTGTATGGCCAGTGCGAAAGTCTAACGGAGAGTGGAGACTAACAGTAGACTATCGTGGCCTGAATGAAGTCACACCACCAGTGAGTGCTGCCATGCCGGACATGTTAGAGCTGCAGTATGAATCAGAGTCAAAGGGAGCCAAGTGGTATGCCACGATTGATATTGCCAATGCATTTTTCTCAATTCCTTTGTCAGCAGTGTGCAGGCCACAGTTCGCTTTTACGTGGAGGGGTGTCCAGTTCACTTGGAACCGACTGCCCCAGGGGTGGAAAATCAGCCCTACTATCTCCCATGGACTGATCTAGAACAGGGGCAAGCTCCAGGACAGCTGCAATACATTGATGACATTATTGTGTGGGGTGATACAGTGGAAGAAGGAAGCCAGATTCTCATATATGTGATCAACAAGAAAACAGCAATGTCTCCACCAAATAATAAGAAAGAAACACAAGCTTTCTTAGGTGTTGTGGGGTTCTGGAGAATGTGCATCGTATATTACAATGTGATTGTAAGCCCTCTCTATCCTGTGACCTGGAAGAAGAATGATTTTAAATGGGGCCCTGAGCAATAACAAGACTTTCAACAAATTAAACGAGAGATAGTTCATGCAGTAGACCTCGGACCAGTCCAGACCAGGCCAGATATAACACTCTACACCACTGCCGGGGAGAATTGTCCTACCTGGAGCCTCTGGCAGAAAGCTCCAGGGGAGACTCAAAGTTGACCCCTTGGATTTTGGAATCGGGGACACAGAGGATCTGAGGCCAGGTATACCCCAAATGAAAAAGATTATGGTATAGTGAAAAATGTGGGATCTGAGCATGACGTGAATGGTATGGAATAAGGGGTGGATACTGTCCTGGGTTCAGCACTAACATTTTTCTCAGTCTTAGTAGCTGGTGCAGTGCTGTGTTTTTGACTTTCAGCCTGGAAACAACACATAACACAGAGGTTTTAATTGCTGCTAAGTAATGTTTACTCTGACCAAGGACTTTCTGAGTCTCATGCTCTGCCAGGGAGGAGGGGAAGACAAGAGGAAGCAGAGACAGGACACCTGACCCAAATTAACCAAAGGGGTATTCTATACCACAGCATGTCATGCCCAATATATAAACTGGGGGCAGTTACCCAGAAGAGCTAGATCGTTGCTCAGGTCAGGCTGGGTATCAGTCAGCAGGTGTTGAGCAGTTGCATTCTCATCCCTTGTTATTTCCCTTATCATTATGATTGTTGGTGGTAGCAGTAGTAGTTTTGTGTTATACCTTAGTTACTGGACTGTTCTTATCTCAACCTGTGGGAGTTACATTCTTTCGATTCTCCTCCCCATCCCTCTGGGATCGGGGGGAGGAAAAGGGGGAGAGTGAGCGAGCAGCTCTGTCGTTCTGGGTGGCCGGCTGGGCTGAAATCATGACACACTTTTCATGGTTGCAGGGATAACCATCCAAATATAACTGAACATAAACCAATGCAGTGTTGTCTTGAGTCTGCACAAAGAGCACTCCAGGGTATCTGCTGCTGCTAATGGCTTTGCAAAGCAGCAGCCGAGCACACTGAACAAGTTCCCTATTGCTCCCTGTAATTCTGCTAGTAGCAGAGAAATTGGCATGAATCACATCAAATTCATGCTGTGGTTGCTGCCTGTAAAAGCCATTAACAGCAGCAGGTATAGACCATACTGGTGTTCACATGGAAGAGCTACCTCTAAAAATTACTAAGAGTTGAACAGATAAGACAACAGCTGTAGGTTTCCTCACATATGCCCTGATTCACAGCAGCCAGGAAAGCATCTTCTCAGCAGTTTTCAAGAATTTGACATGCTGTCTTGCAGGAGGCAAAGGTGCACTACACAAGTCTGCATGATATCTTAATTTAAAAGCAATAAAGTTACCAAACAGTACTGAGAGCAAAATTATGATAGCAGTCTTCCCAATAGCTCCAGTACGCGGCTGAGTAGGCTTTTCATAGAAAGGCATTTCTCCAACATTTTGTTGTGGGTTGTGCAGGACATGCATTTGAAGACTTTCACAGTACTTCCCACAGCAAGGACAAACCACTGTCCTCAGCATATACAGCAATTGGGATTTTTCCCCTTGAAGGCCCAAACCCATTTCAATTTGCTCCATAGCAACTAGTAGCTTCTTCATGTCTTGCACATTTCACTACAAAGGAAGTCCCAAGACGTTTTGCACAGAAAAAGCTTATACATCCTTGAAAATCTTCCGAAATCTTGCCTTACATGTTCCATAAGTAAAATATTGCTTCTACTTTAAGAACACCATTCTTACAGAAATTTAATTTTCAATTCTGTGTATGCACAGAATCCTTAAGACTATATGTCCCAAGTTGCATCCATTCTTAATATACTCTAAGGACTGGCAATGCCTTTCCCTATAATTTTAATGAGTCAAACATTTGTGATTTAATTATATAAAAGCATTTTTTTAAATAATGATTTTTCACTTCTGAATCATAGAATCATAAAATAGTTAGGGTTGGAAAGGACCATAAGATCATCTAGTTCCAACCCCCCTGCCATGGGCAGGTACACCTCACACTAAACCACGCCACCCAAGGCTGCATCCAACCTGGCCTTGAACATTGCCAGGGATGGAGCATTCACAACCTCCCTGGGCAACCCATTCCAGTACCTCACCACCCTAACAGTAAAGAATTTCTTCCTTATATCCAATCTAAACTTCCCCTGTTTAAGTTTTAACACATTACCCCTTGTCCTATCACTACAGTCCCTAATAAATAGTCCCTCCCCAGCATCCCTACAGCTCCCCTTCAGATACTGGAAGGCTGCTATGAGGTCTCCACACAGCCTTCTCTTCTCCAGGCTGAACAGTCCCAACTTTCTCAGCCTGTCTTCATACAGGAGATGCTCCAGTCCCCTGATCATGCTCGTGGCCCTCCTCTGGACTTGTTCCAACAGTTCCATGTCCTTTTTATTTTGAGGGCACCAGAACTGAACACAATACTCCAAGTGAGGTCCCATGAGAGCAAAGTAGAGGGGCAGGATCATCTCCTTCAACCTGCTGGTCACACTTCTTTTGATGCAGCCCAGAATATGGTTGGCTTTCTGGGCTGCAAGTGCACACTGCTGGCTCATATTCATTTTCTCATTGACTAACACCCCCAAGTCCTTCTCCGCAGGACTACCATGAATTTCCTTTTTGCCCAACCTGTAGCTGTGCCTATGATTGCTCCGACCCAGGTGTAGGACCTTGCACTTGTCATGGTTAAACTTCATGACATTGGCATCAGCCCACCTCACAAGCGTGTCAAGGTCCCTCTGGATGGCATTCCTTCCCTCCAGCATATCAACCGAACCACACAGCTTGGCGTCATCGGCAAACTTGCTGAGGGTGCACTCAATCCCACTGTCCGTGTCACCAACAAAGATGTTAAACAAGACCAGTCCCAACACTGATCTCTGAGGGACACCACTCATTACTGGTTTACAGCCAGACATTGAGCCTTTGACCACAGCTTTTTGCGTGCGGCCATCCAGCCAGTTCTTCATCCACCGAGTGGTCCACCTATCAAATTGATGTCTCTCCAATTTAGAGACAAGGATGTCATGTGGGACAGTGTCGAATGCTTTGCACAAGTCCAGGTAGATGACATCAACTGCTCCAACCCTGTCCATCTTTTCCGTAGCCCTGTCATAGAAGGCCACCAAATTGTTTAGTCAGGATTTTCCCTTAGTGAAACCATGCTGGCTGTCACCAATCTACTCACCCAAACACCAGCTACCACTAAGAACTATATTCTGACCCTAAGTAGTCCAACAATAGAAAGCTAAGTTTTATATTTGCAATGCCTTGAATGATTCTTTACGTCTATTGGTAGTAGCACACCCCTGCAGGAAGATGAACATACTAAGCACCATATGCCTTGAGAGCATAAGAAGTCTACCAGGTCCTTAGAAAAAATCAGGATGACCTTGACATTAACTCCATTGAAAGCAGCTAAAATTAGCACCTGAAAACCTGATATTCATGCAATACCACATCATCTTTGTCCATGTTAATTACTAAAACAAGAAATCCCTTTGTGCAAGTCAAGTTACCAAAACAGTATCAATATTACAACCATAATAAAAATAAATGAATCACATAACTAATGATAATCAATGCTTTGGGGTTTTGTCCAAATCAGCGTCTCATTTTTTCACATTATAATCACATCAGAATTTGAAAACTGCAGTTGCTTTTAAGCTGCTACAGTGAGAAATGTTAAAGGAATAACCATTCATCATCTGAGTTATAAAATTGTATTTAGGAATGCAACTTTGAAAAAATTTATGAACTTTGTGACTTCTGAATTCCATTTTAATACTCTGAACTTTTTTCCTCTAGAATAGTCTGCATAAGTAACTCTTCCAGTGATTTTTTTTTTAATGGCAGTTTAATAATCAAAAAGTGTACCTATTAAAAATAAAAAGGCAAGCTCACATCCTTGACAAGAGACAACCTCTAGAAAACTCCTTACAGTATGAATGTGTCATACACACTCCCCATGCATGCAGAAAGGGGTGTCCTTTGCTGAAGGGTAACTCCAGCAAAAGAAGTGTCTTTCTTTGGACTATATACTGAAATAAGATTTCCATGGTTAATCAAGCTGTTTCTGCACAACTGATGGGAAGATCACCTAAACATGCAAAAGGGTTTCTATTCTCCAGAAAAGTGCCTATCCCCCCCCCCCCCCTTTGGAGTGCCTTCCAAATTGCTTTTTACTTCCTTGTTCAACAGTTGCCCCACACCATCTGTGGTGATTGCTCTACAAATCCAAGAGCACTAGCAAATGAAGATCCAGCAGGTTACATCATTTCTCTGTTCTCTTTGCTGCATATATGGAACTATTAGGAAAGCCAATGAAGCATTTCAAACTGTGGTTCTTTCAATATGCTACTAATACTTTTCCTTCTTTTTATTGCTTAAAATCATTACTAATGAATGTTTCAGTGTTTAAAGGATAATCTCAAGACATACATATGCGAGACTTAACCCAAATTAAAATAGATGTGTTACAGACAAAGTAAAAAGGAAAAAGATACAGGGAGAGGGGGGATTTCTTTTCCATCTTCTATATGTCTTATCTGCAATGTTGATAAATGAATGGCTAACAACTACAGCAGGATGGCCAGGCAACAGTTTTTATGTGTTTAATAGTCACTTCAGAATGTAAATTTGGTTACTGTGGTTTGTACCACAAGGCATTTAACACCAAGCTCGTGACTAATTTTCAAATTTACATGGAAATGGAAACATTAATGTAAAGGTCAGCAACCTTAAACTAGTCATGTTTCTAAGATGAAACCAGCACCTGCTTTGCACATCAGCACACTATATGCGGGGTTTTGTTTCTCATCTAAGTACTACAAAACCCATTAATATCACCACCAAGCAAGTTTTGCCACATCTATAGCTAAGATGCATAGCTGTGATTAGTAGTGGCTTCTTAACCAGTAAGCCTCTGACTTACCAGATCATTCACTAGGAGAAGATCAAGCCACTGTCCAGTGTAAGCAGATGCCACAAAGGCAGCACTGGATGTTACAGAACAAGTCTACAGCACACATAAGATTCCATTTGGAAGATTTTTTGAAGACGGTGTTTTGGGGCTCAGTGCCAAGTACAGTTAGATAGTTTTTATGAATATTTAGTAGCGGTAAAAAAACTGTGTGCAACCTTTGCTGTAATTCTTAACAGAGGTACTATGTAATGGAGCATATTAAGTTGCCAGAAAGTGAAAGAAATTGAGAACTTCATCCTGCTTGCTCTGCCAAGCTCCTGCATTGCTTGCCTGTCAGTTTTCAGTGGCCTGGTGTTCTGTGTCCATCATAATTAACTTCCTTTTGTTTCTAGTCTGTAATGGTGAACACAGCTATTTGGGAAGTGGCATACAATACCAACAGAACCCACTGCCTCAGTGGAATCTCTCAGGTCCTGTTTTCCACACACAGAACTAGTAGCACTGAGTACTTGTATCGATCTAAGCCTGATGCAGTGCATACCTTTTGTTCCACCCATGGGGTAGGGTCCCCACTACAAGTACCACAAATACCACTGTACTTGACAGGAGAAAGCTGTGGGCTCTGATACATGAAGAAACAAAAATTAAAAATAAAAAATAGAAAATTCAAGTAAACTCACATTGTAGATGTTCAATGGATGTGAATTACCAGGCTGAGACCAACTTCAGAGTCATGCCACACCTATACAAATTTTCTAAAGCCTTTAATCCCTATCCTAAGGGTCAAAATGTTTTAACAAAGAAGTCCCACTGCTCTGTTTCTTTCTTGCACTCTTGCCCGATCTGACCTTGCAATTTTCACAATTATTTGACTCCTTAAAAAACAGAAGTGACTTAGCTCAATACTCGATAAAAGGAAAGGCAGGTTTTCACCGTTTGAAACAAGTCCTGTGTGAGCATCTAGAAATAAATCTGTAAGATACTTCACCAAATATTTCTGGGTAAGAAAATCACACAGATCCTTCTGATTTAAAATGACTAGTCATTAGAGTTCAAAACTCACAGATAAAGCCCTACAAATATACTGATCCACTGAAATCTCACATCATCAAAGACAGCCTTAGAAAGTACAGGTGAGAGGCTCTTCTGGAACACGACCCTGGTTTTGCACTAGGAAGACTTTTACTTAACAGGTAAAGCCAGATATCTTCTATAACCATGGGGAGTGGAATGCTGCAAAGCAGCAAAAGAGAACAGCTCTCCACAACGTTTTTAATGACCTATTTTTATACTCCAGAAAAATGTTATATCAACTGAAACTGCACTAGTTTCTAGTCTTCCATGACTGAATGTCAGTTCAAGTAATCTCCCACCCCAGTAAGTGGTGCTTCAGGAACCTAATGAGTAACAATATTGGAGAAATTGAAAATAATCTGTTAAACTTTGTTCTTTTCTGTAGGAAACCTTGCAGTCCCTCACAAGATTAAATTGGAGTTTTTTGCATTATATTTAAAATCCAAAGTAGGGGGAACTCCCTGAACAGATATTAAATGTGAATATAAAGGGCAGTGAGAGATGCTAAAAATTTTTACTGTACTTAAAGATCTGAACCTTTCTTTAGATCAAAGTGCTGAAACATCTTTAATGCCTCTCTGATTTCAAAAAGGAAGCAAACTTTTATTAAACTTGCATTCTCTCTTAAAAAAATACAGTAAGAAGATACTTTATGTTCTAACTTTAAGATTGATAAAGGGAAAACAAAATGACATCACAGAATGGAAAAAAATTACAGGAAATCCCAGGATTTTTGGCTGGAGTAAGTTTAGGTTTTGTTGTCCCTCTCCCCAAGGTAAGTCATATTTTCAGATATTTTCCTGGGGTTATAGTTTGACGCTTGTGGAAAATAAAAGAAACAATATACAAATATGTATTAGAAAACTGCAAGAACAAGCACACCAAAAGAGTTCATACATATACAAAATTAATTATCCTGTAACAGAATGATTCAGTATTCCACCTTTCCACTCTGCAAACATTAGGTATCTTGAAAATAACACACAGCAACAAAATGCACCAAGTATACACTTACTGTGGCAAGATCTTCTAGTCCTCCTGCTACTATCTGCTGAATTTTTACAACACAGATGTAGCAGTGATATGAATAAAAAGAGCAGACAAATGTCTATCAGTATTGTGTGCCATGTTATTGCTTTTCAGCTATCTACAGAGCTCCAAATAGTAAAGTAGCAAAAAGCTCCACAGGCACCAGTGGACTTCTTCCTAATGCTCCTGAATCTAAGCCATGCCTATGTCAACTAAAACCCATGCCAGTCTACAAAATGCCACATATTTTTAAATTTAAGAGAGTAATGCAAAGCCATAGCCTATTTCCCCTCCCAATAGGATGCTTCTTCACTGGACACGCAAGACATCTTAATGAAGTTATTGTATTCAATATTAACTTAAGTCTAACATGACACATAGCTAAGTTTGTTCACTACAACTTCATTAAACCTCACTGGCTGTGCTAAGAAAACATATTATTAATACTTTCACCTGACTGGCCTCTTTACCAAGTTGCCTGATCTAAAACAAAACAGATAATCATACATTCTTTGACTAAAGTCTTAGGAGAAAGATTTAGCTTTGAAATATTCAGCTAGCTTGTTTTTCAGCTCTCAGGTTACAGTTATCCATATAAACTTTTCCTGGGTTTGGCTGCAACAATTACTTTTCTCCTTCATAGTCAACCTGGTGTGCCCCAGCTCCCCTGGGCACACCATGCTTACTAAGGAGGGGCAAACTGGCCCAGGTCAGAGACGGAGCAGGTCAAAGCTCCTGTGCCAGTCAGGAGCAGGATCGCACCTGTGAATAGCCACTACAGCATAGCCTGGGCAACGCAGAGAGACATGGTTTCAATTTTTTATGAGACAAAAAGCAATAG
This sequence comes from Melopsittacus undulatus, assembly GCF_012275295.1. NCBI lineage: Eukaryota > Metazoa > Chordata > Aves > Psittaciformes > Psittaculidae > Melopsittacus > Melopsittacus undulatus. Next base: position 422,588 of record NW_022993943.1, read on the forward strand.
CATACTGAAAAAATGTGGGATCTGAGCATGACGTGAATGGTATGGAATAAGGGGTGGATACTGTCCTGTGTTCAGCAGTAGCAGTCATTTTTCTCCTTCTTAGTAGCTGATGCAGTGCTGTGGTTTTGACTTTAGTCTAAGAACGGTGCTGATAACCCACCGAAGATTTAGTTGTTGCTAAGTAATGTTTACTCCAATCAAGGATTTTTCAGTCTCTCATGCTCTGCCAGTGAGGAGGGGCATGGGAAGCTAGGAGGAAGCAGAGTCAGGACACCTGACACAAACTAGCCAAAGGAGTATTCCATATCACAGCATGTCATGCCCAGTATAGAAACTGGGGGGAATTACCCAGAAGGCCCAGATCGCTGCTCAGGTCAGGCTGGGTATCGTTCAGCAGGTGGTGAGCAACTGTATTGTGCATCACTTGTGTTTACTGACTTTTTGTTTGTTTGTGGTGCTTGGGTTTTGTTTTTTTGTTGTTGTTGTTGTTTTTTAGTTTTATATTCTCTCCCCTTGTTATTTCTCTTATCATTATTATTATTGTTGGTGGTAGCAGTAGTGGTTTGTGTTATACCTTAGTTACTGGGCTGTTCTTATCTCAGCCCATGGGAGTTACATTTTTCTGATTCTCCTCCCCATCCCTCCAGGAATGGGGGAGGAAAGGGGGGGAGAGTGAGTGAGCAGCTGCGTGGTTCTGAGTTACTGGCTGGTCTTAAAGCACGACAAGCTTTTATCCAACCTCTTCACTACACATCCAATAATTTAAATAACACATGTACTATTCAGACATACAGTCTTCAGTAAATTTCCATATTATTTTAAAAGCATTCAGGTTTTAGCTACTGCTTTCAGGTAGTCTTAAATCAAGTGACTTTGTTTATCTTTAGACAGAAATTATGATTTACACAAGATGACAAAATCCTTAAAAATGCTGATTTTAATGTAAAACAACAACAAATTGTTTTCAAAATTGTGCAGAACCAACAAAAAATACAACCAAAAATAAAAAACACTCTTCATTAAACTGAGAAAGAGCTTTCCTCCTTTGATTTTCCCAATTTGCTGCCTGCCTGTGTTCTAAATTGCCACCACTTTCGTGTGCCACTGAGAGAGTGATTTTCTCATGTTTTTTATTACCAACTAGGAGAGGAAGACCAGGAGACAAAAACCTACTCAAACCACCACCAAAAAGAACACCACACAAGGAGCTTTTTATTCACCTTAATCCAAACACCCAAGATCAGCTTCAGCATGCCTATCCCAAGCACGCTAAAACCAGCACAGCACATATCTCTTACTGAGCAAGAAAAAGCAACAGGACCTTAGTGGTAGCTGGTTCTTGTCAAAACTTAATTTTAGTTCAGGTGTTCCTTCTACAACTCTCATGGAAGTGGCATTGTATGAAAACATTTGTATAATTAAAAACAAAACCCCTTTCATCCTTATGAAGTTTACTACTGTCACTACTTCCTCACTCCCTCCCCCTGGAAACCTCTGGGTTTTGCCCCAGATTCAAACAACATTACAGTTGTGAAGGGTTGCAAACTGCAGAACTATCCATGGACTTTTTTGTGTACTCTTCTTCTGCTTAAAGCAGTCACTTAACTTACTGAAGTGTTGAAAATGAAGGGCAAGTAGGCAAGAACTATGCAGAACTAGCAGGAATCTGCCCACCTTTTGTCTCAACACCTTGCTTTTGTAATTGCCTACAGAAAGGAGAGCAGGGCTAGGTCAGAGAAAACCACAGATTAAACAAAACACAGGCAGATTCTCTTCCACAACATGTTTTAACAGCATAATTTAACAAATTCTACTCAAATTTTGTAGTACATTGAGTGCCATCATAACATAAAATTCACTTAAGTGAACCAGCTTATTCAGAGTATGAAGGCTCCTGGAACAACATGCTACAACCAATCATTGTCATTCTATGCCAGAACCTCCAATACAAGACTACTTTAGCATATAGGCAAGTCTAATGAAACCACTCCTGCTGAATCTAGTTTTCTCAATTAAATATTCCTGAACAAAATCCTCCCTCACAACTAAGGAAAACTAGATGCCTGCAGTAAAAGAATTTATCAACGAAAAGGTACGAAAATAGAGGTCACAAGTTGGAGGATAGCTGCTACTGGGGACCAAGAGGATTCAATTTCAGGCAAAGGAGGGGAGGGGGGAGAAACTAAACAAAAAAAAAAGACACCACAAACTGCTTTCTCCCCAGAATTCTCCTAAATTTTTAGAGACAGAACATCGCTTGACTTGGATAACCTTAAAAGAAACCCTAAAACAAAACAGCAGGGAGCATGACCTTTTGGTAGGGATCAAACAGAAAAAGTTGCAAGACAGGTCTCTAGAAACATAAGCACAGCAGTAATTTTTAATCTCAACTAAGTCTGGCTACTAGCAGCAAAGGCGGGACTAGACCTAGTATAAAGCTCAAGATGAGAAATTCTTATAACCTTTATTGGAGTTAAAGTCAACAGAAACTGCTATCAACATAGAGCCAGCTGCAGGGCACCTTCATTCCTCTGTCCCAGCCATGCAAGGCCAGGTCACCATTTCTGAACATCACCTGGAATCAGCCAAAGCCTGATTACACATTTGCAATTGAACTGTATTAAGCCAGAAAACACACTGAGCTGGCACCGTAAGACATGCCTTGTGTGTAGTATCTGGAGGTGATAAGATTTCATAATACCACGTGACTGCAGGTCAAATAATCCTCCAGAGGATGATATAAATAGGAGCTACAACATAGACACATAAAAATAAATTTGCCTGATCTTTAAAAAAATTTTTCTTCCTGAACTCAAAGACAATAAGACACGTCTGATTTAGTCACTCATATGTTCATTACTTTTCCTGCCTTCCCCATGACAACTTGTGCCCTGTAACACCTGGTCATTGCTTTTAAGATTTGCAAGAACCAAAGTTCCTGGTATGTGGGAATTCTTAAAGAGCCAAGGCCACGTGGTGAGCAATCCTGATACCCTGAGCCTTGTTACTGTAAAGTAAGAAGATTCTTGGCAGGCATAAGCAAGGTCAATTGTCTTGTTAGGCCTCTGTAATTTTCCACTGAAAACGTGCAGAGAATGATCTCTGCCAAGGTTGTAGTTTCCCACCGTATTTTTAGAGTAAGGTATTTAATCGCAATTATAACAAGTTATAAACATTAGCTTTGTGAACGGTAGTAACCTGTAGACTAACCAATTAGAGCCATTGTTAGTCACTTGCTGAGGGGGGTGGCTTGAGAAAGGACGCCTGTGGCACTGGAGCGGAGCCGGGGGAGATCAGCGTCCAGAAACCTCACCACAGAGCGACAAGAGCCACTGAGGAGGGAGCTTCAAGTCCTTGACAGGACTTGCAAAGAGCTCAGCTACTGCAAGGAGGTGACTCACCGGGGGCGGAGACAGGAGGAGGGGCACCAACTGTGAGTGGTTAAAAACCTGCCAGGGAGCGTGGCGAACAGAGCAGGCAAACAGAGCAGGTTGAGGTAGTTTGCGTGGGCAGGCGAGCGGGATGGTGAGCGCTCGCCCTATGACCAGGGTCCGGTCTGGGAGCTCTGCCCTGGCCGCCCCGGTGGTGGCCAGCGTAGGCACCCAGACAGAGCCAGTAAGTGGGGAGGTTGCGGTGCAGAGCTTGGAGTGTAGAGAGTGCCTGCGCTGGTCTTGTGAGGGAAAGGTGCAGAATGGGCAGGGCTGCGCTCGCTGCTCCCTGATGGAGGTCCTCCTCCAGCAGGTGGCTGAGCTACGGGATGCTGTCAGTAAGCTTCAAGATGTCAGGGAAGCTGAGAGGAAGCAGGACTGCTTGCTCCAGGACCAAACGGCACAGGTGCCTCAAGATTCCCCTCTAACTCATGGAGGAGAGAAGGAGGCTGTTGATCAGGGAAGCTGGGAATTAGTAACAAAAAAAAAAAAAAAACAACAAAAGGAGGAAGAGAGCAATTAAAAACAAGGGGCTTCCTCCTAAATCTGCTGTACCCACCCAGAACCGCTTTGCTGTCCTGCAGGGGGCTGATGAGGAAATGCACTTGCATCAGAAACAGTCGGCTGGTGTACTGGTACAGAAGATCTCTACTGGTGCTGCCAGGAAAAAGCGGCGGGTTGTAATAGTAGGGGACTCTGCCTTGAAAGGGACAGAAGCGCTCATCTGTCGGCCTGACCCGGTTTCAAGGGAGGTGTGTTGCCTACCTGGGGCACGGATCAGGGATGCTGTGCAGAGGCTGCCTGCTCTAGTAAGTCCCACGGACTATTACCCGCTAAGGATATAGATAGTAGTAGCCTGAGGAGTATAAAGAAGGACTACAGAGCTCTGGGAGAGGTGGTCAGGGGTTCTGGAGCTCAGATAGTCTTTTTGACAATTCTCCAAGACACAGGGGAGGACCTCCCAAAGGCAAGGAGGATTGCACAGGTTAATAAATGGTTAAAAGGGTGGTGTCATAGTCAAGGGTTTGGGTGTCTTGGACATGGGGCCCACATTTGTAGGCCAGGCCTACTGGGGGCTGGTGGAACTGCTCTGATAAAGAAAGGGAAGAGTGGCTTTGCTGGGAGGCTTGCCAGACTTGTCAAGGATGCTTTAAACTAGTTGTGTTGGGGGAGGGGAGCATCATTCCATCCCAACACACCCAGTCAGTTGCTAGCACCTATAATAAGTACTCTGAGCAATGTAGTGATATTCTAGCCGTTCCAGCCACTGAGCTGGCTTCATTTGGAGCTCAGATCAGATGCCTCTATACAAATGCCCGTAGCATGGGGAATAAACAAGAGGAATTAGAGATGTGGGCACATCTACGGGGCTATGATATAATAGGCATCAACGAAACATGGTGGGATGGAGGGTTATAGGCTTTTTAGAAAAGATAGGCCCAGTAGGAGGGGAGGGGGAGTTTCCCTTTATGTTAGGGATAGGCTAGAGAGTATGGAACTCTGTCTGGGGACAGGTGATCAGTTAACAGAAAGTTTGTGGGTCCGGGTTAAAAGGAAATCGGTGACGGGACACATTACTGTGGAGATATGTTACAGACCACCTGATCAAGAGGACTCTGTGGATGAAGAACTCTACAGACAAATAGGGAAAGCCTCACGCTCACAGGCCCTTGTTCTCATGGGGGACTTCAACCACCCTGACGTCTGTTGGGGCGACGGTACGGCCCGGCACAAGCAATCCAGGAGGTTTCTCAATTATGTGGAAGAGAACTTCCTTCTGCAAGCAAAAAAGGAGCCGACGACGATAGGTGCCCTGCTTGACCTCGTGCTCACCAACAGGGAAGGGCTCGTTGGAAATGTGACTCTCCAGGGAAGTCTTGGATGCAGTGATCACTAGATGGTCGAATTTGAGGTCCTCAAGACAGTGAGAAGAGCGTGCAGTAAGCTCACTGCCCTGGACTTCAAGAGAGCAGACTTTGGGCTCTTCAGGAACCTGCTTAGCAAGGCTCCATGGGATATAGCCCTAGAGGGCAAGGGGGCCCAAGACTCTTGGTTAATATTCAAGGATCACCAGCTACAGGCTCAGGAGTGTTGCATCCTGACCAGAAGGAAGTGCAGCAGGAGGGGCACAAGACCTCCTTGGATGGATAAGGAGCTGCTGAGAAAAATTCACAAGAAAAAAGAGGCATATAAAAGGTGGAAACAAGGACAGGTGGCCTGGGATGAATACAGGGATGTTGTCCGGGAAGTTGGGGACCAGGTTAGGAAAGCTAAGGCCCAACTGGAGCTAAACTTGGCAAGGGATGTTAAAGATAATAGGAAGGGATTTTATAGGTATGTTGTGGCTAAAAAACAGACTAAGGACAATGTAGGCCCCCGCCGGAAACTTTCAGGAGAACTGGCTACACAGGACTTGGAGAAGGCTGAGGTTCTGAATGGCTTCTTTGCCTCGGTCTTCACTGGCAAAGGCTCTGACCGCAGCACCCGAGTCTTGGAAGGCGGACGCAGGGACTGTGAAAACCTCGACCTCAGGCCCTCTGTAGGAGAGGATCTGCTTCGAGACCATCTTAAGAACCTGAATGTACACAAGTCCATGGGCCCTGGTGAAATCCAGGGGGTGTTAGTCAATGAGAAAATGAACATGAGCCAGCAGTGTGCACTCACAGCCCATAAAGTCAACCGTATCCTGGGCTGCATCAAGAGGAGCGTGACCAGCAGGTCAAAGGAGGTGATCCTGCCCCTCTACTCTGCTCTCGTGAGACCTCACTTGGAGTATTGTGTTCAGTTCTGGTGCCCTCAAAATAAAAAGGACATGGTGCTGTTAGAACATGTCCAGAGGAGGGCCACGAGGATGATCAGGGGACTGGAGCACCTCCCATATGAAGACAGGCTGAGAAAGTTGGGGCTGTTCAGCCTGGAGAAGAGAAGGCTGCGTGGAGACCTCATAGCAGCCTTCCAGTATCTGAAGGGGGCCTACAGGGATGCTGGGGAGGGACTATTCATTAGGGACTGTAGTGATAGGACAAGAGTAATGGGTTGAAACTTAAACAGCAGAGGTTTAGACTTGATATAAGGAAGAAATTCTTTACTGTTAGGGTGGTGAGGTACTGGAATGGGTTGCCCAGGGAGGTTGTGAATGCTCCATCCCTGGCAGTGTTCAAGACCAGGTTGGATGAAGCCTTGGGTGGCATGGTTTAGTGTGAGGTGTCCCCGCCCATGGCAGGGGGATTGGAACTAGATGATTTTAAGGTCCTTTCGAACCCTAACTATTCTATGATTCTAAATTCTCTCCAAAAATAAAATACCATCTGTTGCTATAACACAAGTGGTGGGCATAGGTTTCAAGTTAGTTTTTACAAAATAAGTCAGGTATGAGATGCTGGAATTCATTGATATGCTTAAGTATCAAGGTAGGTACACAGCATGTAATCACAAAAGGGAAAATAAGATTCACCTAATTTAAGAACTAAGATTACCACCTTGGCCTATGGCATTTAAGATTACAGTTTTAAGTGGAGTTAAAGATCAGAAGTGTTATATTAGTCAAATCTGAGGCTACATAAACCTTCAGTGCGTTTCTCGACTTTACTCTGTTCTCTAACTATAATGAAAAATGCATGATGTAAAATTAAGAGGCACAATTTATTTACAACTATAACCTAATTACAGCAGGCATAGAAAGTGTGATAGCAGCATAAGACATTCTAGACTGTTTAATTCTGCAGCATTACACTGAACAGAATGCATGAATTATAAAATTAATTTATATCAAAATAATAGCTGTACAAGTAAAAATATTATGAGTATGTTTGCTTTCAAATAATGAAACAATTGTTTAATGTTCTTCCTTAATTTTTAATAACCTCAGCATAACTGTAGTTGAAGATCTTTGGTCATCTAATGTTGGGTCCATTCAAATAGCTACAGTTCATTAACTATTTTGTAAAATAAAAACCTTTCCTTCCTCAAAAAAATCTCAATCATGATCAAACTAAACCTGATGAAAATAACTAAATCCACTAATAATGGATTCCTCAGCCAGTACAAAACATTGCCTTCTTAAACAATGAACATTTCACCTTAACTATTACAAGTGAAACTTATCAAAATCCCTTCCCACCTAACTCAGACAAAAGAGAGATCTGAAAACCTTAACTTCAGTAACTGCCATATGTTACTATTCATATTACAGACACCACTGACTTAAAGAAGTTTCTATATCATCTGCTTCTTCACTCCCCCATTAATACATTTCTCACAACAGTGTGACAGCTACTGCTTTGCAACCAGCTTCTGAAGGAAACATTAAACATCTGTCCGATTAGATAAACTCAAGGTGGGAATCCAATTTATACAATATATTGCATGCCCCAGAAAATAAAATCAAAAGCCAGCAGTTTAACTATCTGTTTTATGTCTGCCCTGGTTTCAGACGTAGCAGTCATTTTTCTCAGTCTTAGTACCTGATGCAGTGCTGTGTTTTTGACTTTCAGCCTGGGAACAGCACTGAAAACATGGAGGTTTTTACTTGCTGCTCAGTAATGCTTACTCTGACCAAGGACTTTCTGAGTCTCATGCTCTGCCAGGGAGGAAGGGAAGCCACGAGGAAGCAGAGACAGGACATCTGACAGAAACTATCCAAAGAGGTATTCCATACCACAGCATGTCATGCCCACTATATAAACTGGGGGCAGTTACCTGAAAGACCTAGACCACTACTCAGGTCGGCTGGGTATTGGTTGGCAGGTGGTGAGCAGTTGTATTCTCTTCCCTTGTTATTTCCTTTATCATTATTATTGGTGGCAGCAGTAGTGGTTTGTGTTATACCTTAGTTACTGGACTGTTCTTATCTCAACCGGTGGGAGTTACATTCTTTCGATTCTCCTCCCCATCCCTACGGGAGCGGGGAGAGGAAGGGGGGCGAGCCAGCGAACGGCTGCGTGGTTCTGGGTTGCCTGCTGGACTTAAACCACGACAGTTCTTTGTGGCGCGCAACGTGGGGCATGAAGGGTTGAGATAATGACAGATCTGACTGGAGGGGGTCTAATCCTATTTGTGATAAGTGTTTCATTGTTTTGGATTAATACTCACTCATCACAATGCTGATTTACTGGCTCTCAAAGTTATTGCTCTTGATCTCGGAGTTTCAACATGTCGCACCTTACTTACAGCCAGTATTTGCTATCTTAGTGTCTATCAGCTGGGGGCCCTGGGCTAAGGTTCTTGTTTCATTGTACTTTATGGTAATGACCTGTAATACAATAGAATCACTGACCATGAAATAGATCTGACTTGTGTTCCCAGTGTGGTCACTACCTCTATACTTTCAGAAATATATAATAGAAGTGTTTAGCAATTACACATCATTTTTCCCCTCCTCTGGTGGTCAACCTGTGAAGGAAACATTCCCTTAGGTCCACAGCTCCCCCACCAGACTGTTTACAGCATCATTTGAGAGTTCTGAAGGTTTTGAATGGCCTTTGGATACCTTTGAGACCTGCCTGCTGATTGTGATGAGGATCAGCATGTTAGCACGCACACAGAGTGTGTTTTACCCACAACCGTTTGGTCTCATCTTGAAAGTTAAGCAGAGTCGGGTTTGGGCCTTGTCTAGGGTAAGATGATAAGAGGACCAGGATATTTTCCCCAAGGCTGGACAGTCATGAGTGTCAGGGTGTGTGGAATAGTATGGGTAAGTATCTAGGCCAGTGGGCTCCTTCAGTGCTTTCGAACTTCACTGCTGAACAGGTGCAAAATCCAGAAAAATTAGTAGAACATTTAAATGAGATCTGTTGTCATTCTGGCCATACCAGAGAGGGACAAAATCATGGCAACGTGCTGGGGCTTGGATTATGCTTACAGAGTCCTGTTCAACACCGCCCAGCACATTCAAAGGGAAAAGAAACATCTCTGGATCCGATAGCAAAGCAACTGACAATACAACTACACCAACTCTAGTGACAGGTACAGGAGCTACTCAAACTCCGATCGCAACAGACAGTACAGCTACTCCAGCTCCAAGCACAGCAGCTACCCAAACCCCAACAACAGATAGTGCAGCCACTCCAACCACAGTGATAATCACTGCAGCTAAACCAGGAAACCAATTTGTGCCAATACTGGTGGCCCATGTACACAAGGGGAAAAGCAAACAAGAGGCAAGAAAGATGAAGCAAGATGAAGAAACAATGGATTCACCACCCAGGACAGCATCTGACCATGAGTTATTGGTATGTGAATCAGAGGAAGAAAAGGAAGAAGAGGTGACTTCTCAAACCCGGACCTCAACCGAGCTATGGAATATGTGAAAAGATTTTACCCATTAACCAAGGGAGCACATTATCACCTGGTTGCTCCGATGCTGGGGCAATGGGGCTGATGGTCACGAACTAGAAGGTACAGAAGCCAAGCAGCTGGGATCATTTGCTAAAGAAGGGAGAATTGACAAAGAGATTGCAAGAGAGAAACAGTCCCACAGTCTTTGGAGGCAGCTCTTGGCAGCTGTGAAAGAAAGACTTCCATACAAGGACAATGTTATGTGTCCCTCAGCCAAGTGAATTACTCCAGAGAAAGGCATTCAGTCTCTGAGGGAATCAGCCATTCTTAAGATGATCTATCACAAGCCGAATGCCGGGAAAGGACCCATAGATCCAGATGAAGTCAAATGTACAAGACCCATATGGTGGAAATTTACACGGAATGCATCGTCATCATATACCCACTCATTGGCAGCAAGAACTTAGAATGACAGCACCACCAACAGTGCATGAAATGACCCGTCAACTCCGAGAGATCGAAGACAATCTCACCCCTTCCACCATTTCAGCTGTTGAAAAACTGTCCCAGGAGTTCAAAAAATTGGGAGATAATCTATCTGATCTGATTCTCCATGTGTACCAGCTCACGTCTGAACTTTTTACAGAAGGCTCCCTATTGACTGAGAGAGGATATAGGAGGTACACGCCATAGGCCACCCTATGGTTTTACCTGCAGTATCACAGAGAAGAAATGAGAAAGTGGGATGGAAAACCTACCTCAGTTCTGGAGGAATGGGTGTGTGACTTGAAGAGGAAAACAACTGTAAAGGATGATCCTCCCAAGGAAGTTGCTGCTCCAGCTTTTGGTGAGCAGTTTCCCAGATGGAGTAGAAGAGCTGATTTTACTCATACTCCTATGATAAGGAATTTTGATCTTTTTCTACATGACATAAGTAGAGGATCTTATGATCGCTATTAGAGGAGCCTTGCCTCTAGCCAGGTAGAGGAGAGGAACAACCAGCTTTACTGGACTGTGTGGATCAGATGGACTGGCACGTCAGTTCCACAGGAGTATAAGGCTCTAGTAGATAACGGTGCACAGTGTACCTTGATGCCATCAAGCTGTCAAGGGGTGGAACCCATTTGTATTTCTGGAGTGACAGGAAGATCCCAGAAATTGACTGCACTGCAGACTGAAATCAGCCTAATTGGGAAGGAGTGACAAAAGCACCCTATTGCAACTGGTCCAGAGGCTCCATGTATCCCTGGCATAGACTGTCTCAGGAGACCCAAAAGGCGGGTACCAATGGGCTTCTGGTATAGCAGCCTTGGAGATGGAGGAAATTAACAGCTGTCCACCTTGCCTGGTCTCTCAGAGGATGCTTCTGTTGTGGGGTTGCTGAAGATATGACATGTAGATGCTCATGTACCCAAGAATCAGGCCACTGAGGAACACCAGAACAACCAACAAGTGGATAAAGCTGCTAAGATTCAAGTGGCTCAGATGGACTTAGATTGGCAACATAAAGGTGAATTATTTTTGGCCCTGTGGGCCCATGACACCTCAGGCCATCAGGGCAGAGATGCAATAAACAGAAGGGCTCATGATCGAAGGGTGAACTTAACAATGGACACTACTGTCCAGGTTATTCACAACTGTGAAACACGCTGCAATTAAGAAAGCCAAGTGGTTAAAGCTTCTCTGGTATGAAGGACGATGGCTGAAGTACAAATACAGGCAGGCCTGGTAGACTGCCTATATCACACTCGCACCGACCTGCCAAGGCAAGTGCCATGTGCTTACCACAGTGGAAGCAACCACCGGATGGCTGGAAACATACGCTGTGCCCCATGACACTTCCCAAAATACTATCCTTGGCCTTAAGAAACAAGTCTTGTGATGACATGAAACCCCCAAAAGAACTGAGACAGACAATGGGACTAATTTCAGGAACAACCTTATAGACACTTGGGCCAAAGAGCATGGCACTGAGTGGGTTAGGGTTAGGGTCTCTCCTATGGGAGGTCAGGCCCTCCCATGCCCCAACCTCTGGGAAAATCAAGTGGTACAATAGATGACCCAGGGAACTAGAGACCAGTCAGTCTCACCTCTGTGCTTGGCAAAAATCTTGGAGCAGATTCTCCTGGAAAGCATGCTAGGGCACATGAAAAACAACAAGGTGCTTGATGACAGCCAGCATGGATTCACTAGGGGGAAATCCTGCCTGACCAATTTGGTGGCCTTCTATGACGGGGCTACAAAAAACGATGGACAGGGGCAGAGCAGTTGACGTCATCTACCTGGACTTGTGCAAAACATTCAACAGTCCCACACGACATCCTTGTCTATAAATTGGAGAGACATCAATTTGACAGATGCACCACTCGGTGGATAAAGAAATGGCTGGATGGCTGCATGCAACAGTTGTGGTCAACAGCTCAATGTCCAGCTGGAAAACAATAATAAGTCGTGTCCCTCAAGGATCAGTGTTGGGATCGGTCTTGTTCAACATCTTTGTTGGTGACATGGATAGGGGGATTGAGCGCGTTCTCACCAAGTTTGCCGATGACACCAAGCTGTGTGGTTCACTTGATATGTTGGAGAGAAAGGATGCCATGCAGAGGATCCTTGACACGCTTGAGAGGTGGGCCGAAGCCAACCTCATGAAGTTCAACCATGACAAGTGAGAGGTCCTACACGTGGGTTGGAGCAATCCCAGGCACAGGTACAGGTCGGGGAAAGAAGAGATTCAGAGCAGCCCTGGGGAGAAGTACTTCGGGGTTGATGAGAAACTGAACATGAGCCGGCAGTGTGCGCTTGCAGCCCAGAAAGCCAACCGTATCCTGGACTGCATCAAAAGGAGTATGTATTGGGGGAGACGGGCATCATTCCATCCCAACACAGCCAGTCAGTGGCCAGCACCTATAAAATGCTCGGAGCAATGTAGTGACATTCTAGCTGCTCCAGCCAATGAGCCGGCTTCATTTGGAGCTCGGATCAGATGCCTCTATACAAATGCCCGTAGCATGGGGAACAAGAGGAATTAGAGTTTTGTGCACGTCTAAGGGGTTATGATATAATAAGCATCACAGAAACATGCTGGCATGGCTCCCATGACTGGAGTGTTGGAATGGAAGGTTACAGGCTTTTTAGAAAAGACAGGCCCAGTAAGATGGGAGGGGGAGTTGCCCTTTATGTTAGGGATAGGCTGGAGAGTATGGAACTCTCTCTGGGGACAGGTGATCAGTTAGCAGAAAGTTTGTGGGTCAGGGTTAAGGGGAAAGCAGTGATGGGAGGCATTACTGTGGGGATATGTTACAGACCGCCTGATCAAGAGGACTCTGTGGATGAAGAACTCTACAGACAAATAGGAAAAGCCTCACACTCACACTCTCATGGGGGACTTCAACCACCCTGACATCTGTTGGAGGGACGGTATGACCTGGCACAAGCAATCCAGGAGGGTTTTCGATTGAGTGGAAGACAACTTCCTTCTACAAGCAACAGAGGAGGCGACAAGGAGAGGTGCCGTTGTGATAAACACATAAATGTATTGGCTTTCACAAATCATAGGTGTGGTTATGTGGATATAACTATACAATGTTGTTAGCTTGTGGAATTTAGTGGCCCCACTAAAGGTGAGTTAATTGTTTCACACTAGTCCTCTAAAGTATCTTTAGTTTTAAAGAACAGTGTTTGTGTTGTAAGTCTGTGGTGAGATAACAAGATTTAGTGACCCCACTAAACATGAATGAGCTATTTCACACCATCCTTCTACTTATCAGTTAGTTTAGAGACAGAGCCTCCCAAACATCTGCTAGCTTGGGATACTTCTTGTCTGCCCGTCCTGCTATAAATTTTGCAGGAAGGTCACACTGTTTTAAATCTTTGCTAGTTATCAGAATAATTACAGATATGGCTGGTTTTAGCAAGTTCTGTTCAACTGTGCCAAAGGTGAAAAGTACACTGTGAGGAAGACTGCTTACTTCATCTTGAAGACCCCTACTCACATGAGGAAAACTGCTTACTTCATCATCAAGACCTCTGCCCACAATCATTGAAGAGCAGTGTGCAGACGCCAAGAGGAGGAGACTTATGATAATAAATTACTGGACTTAGTTATAATGTTCCCTGCCTACACGTAGGAACTATGATTATGTATGTGACTAATGGAATTGTGAAACTATATAAACCTGTAACAAATACTAATCAATTGTGCCTCTGGCTACGGTCATGCCCCCAGCGCTGTTTGCTTTTGCTTTACTGACTTTGTCCCTCAATAAAACCTTGTTATATTGTTTAGAGGAGTGAATTTGTATTTCACAAAAGGGGGCTCGTCCGGGATAAGAACCTGCTTTGCTTCCGTGGGCCTAGGGGAATCTGAGTGAAAGGCGCGTCCTGCCGATTTTGGCAGTTTGCTTGGCTTCTTCTGGTCTCATCAGTTCTTGCAGGTTATATACTGGGCAAAGAAAGGGACTCATAAAGCAAAAGCAGGGAAGGGCTCTCGGGAAAACCACAGTCGCCTGTAATTTACGTGCACAAAGATCCGGACAAGAAAACGAACTGTAAGTATTGTTCGGTTGGGGGGGTATGGGGGTGATCAGTGTGTGAATGAGACACGGACCAGGTAGCCTGGATCTGTGAAGTGAGTGCGGAGTCCTTCTAACCATGGTTCCAATCTCCCACGAGGGAATTGGCCGGTGAAGAGATGAAGTGAACGGTGATTTGTGTGCTAATGAGACACAGACTGGATAGCCTGGATCTGTGAAGGCAAGGGCCAGGATATCTGGGATCTGTGAAGCGAGTGTGGAGTCTTTCTAATCACGGTTCCAATCTAACCATGGTTCCAATCTCCCACGAGGGAATTGGCCGGTGAAGAGATGAAGTGAACGGTGATTTGTGTGCTAATGAGACACAGACTGGATAGCCTGGATCTGTGAAGGCATGGGCCAGGATATTTGGGATCTGTGAAGCGAGTGCAGGGTCTTTTTAACCGTGTTTCCAATCTCCTGGGAGGGAATTGGCCGGTAAAGAGACTAAGTGAATTAGTAAGAAAGACTGAAAGACCCCCCAGGGTATAAGTATGGGACAAGGGGCAGGTAAGCCAAGTCCCAGGAAAGAAAGGGAGCAAGGAAATGCCGGCCAAAATACCCCGGACAGTCCACTGGGGGTTATGTTAGCTAACAGGGAATATGGTCCAGGTAGGAGAGACAAGAGGGGTCTACCTCCTGGGGAATATCAGGTAAAGGGGATACCTGTAAGTTGTAAGGAGACGTCCTACACGAAGTAAAGAGCATGGATGCTCGCCCCAAGGACAAGGGAAACTGTACTAACGGCTTTACGAACATTTGGCAGGTAAACAATGGCTTGAGATTTATGTGTTAACAATTATTGGCTTAGACAACATTCTGTGTGAAGTGAGCGACTGAGAGATGGGCCCTTGTGTCAATGAGTGTTTTGTGTGAGTGAGATGTGGCAAAGCTACCATGCAAGTATGGAGTCCGGATTCGCAGTTCTGTGTTCTCCGTAAGAAGAGTGGCCGGAGACGGACGAAGTGTATATGTCCTTTGAAATTGAACCTATTGTTGAGTTTTGGTGTCTTGTCCACTGTAGTGTTCTGTGTAAACAAATTTTTGTCTTTGAATGTTTTGTTTGTGAGGATAACGTGTGGGGAAATTTGATCAGGATTTTTGGTGTGTTAATTGCCCTGGAAATTGGTCCGACTGGGACCGGATTGAACGTTTGGGAGAATTAGTATGAGTAATTTATGGAAACTTGTGAAAATTAAAGAACCAGTAAAGCAATATAGGGTTTAACTGTCAAAGTAGTGCTCAAGCTCCCTGGTGCGGGGCTCGAACTAGCCCTTACCCTATCTGTCATCACTTAGTTTGTATATCCAAGCTAAGGGTCCTGCTTGGTCACAATATATTCTCTCTTTTGGTCAGAGACAAGAGGTTTATTTACAGAACTGTTTGGAATTTAGGTGTATCTGTTGTGGGTGCAGCACTCCGTTATACCTTTTACTCTGGGTAAAATGTTATTGTTGTAAGGCTAACCGTATCATATATCTTTAAAGGATTACAATGGGAGGACAACAGAGTGGGGGAATTCTCAGAAAGAGCCCGTTAGGTTGCATTTTAGCTCATTGGAAAGATATGGGGGGGGGGGGGGAGGGGGGGGGTGCTACCAGGAGAAAATGTGAATAAGAAAACTCTGATCAAATATTGTAATCAATGGTGGCCTTTTACATAAGTTGCAAGATGGGGAAAAGTGGCCTTTCAATGGAACTTTTGAACTATAATACGTTGTTACGACTGATGTTGTTCTTAAAGCGATAAGGAAAATGGGATGAAGTGATGTATGCAAATAAGTTTTTCACTTTAAGAAGCCACCTGCATGACAGATTGAATACAAAATTGATATAGCTCAGCCAGATCCCTTAATTTTGGCCGTGGAAAAGGAAAGGGAAAAACAGAAAGCTAAGCTGGAGTGATGCTGTTCAGCCTGTGATACTGGGGAAGAATGTTTAAATTTGAAAAAAAACCAAACAAAAAACCCAACAAACAAAAAAAACAAACAAAACCAAACCCAGAGTAATTAGGAAGATAGATTGGAAAATTATCTATCACAGATACCTCCGAGAGAAGCACCCTCTGCATCTGTCCTATCTGATACTGATAAGTAGGAAGAGATTGCTGTAATTGGCAACAAGAAGCAGATTCACATTCAGAGTTAAGAAAGGGTTAAACCAGAAGGGCTGTTGCAGAGGCAGGCATCTGCAGCCCCTGCAGAGCAGGTTGAGCAACTGTGGGGAAAAAAAAAAAAGGAAAACCAAAGGGGAAAGGAGGGGACGTCGAGCAGCTCCTGTGTTTGAGCATGGGATGAGTGCTGAGGCAGGCAGACAAGTGGGAACAGACATGTTGACAAATGGGAGTGAGGGCTTGCTGGACCCTGACTGGACAAACCCTTTTATTTGTATGAAGTGATACTAATTAATAATGAAGATTTTACATTAATGGTAGACAAAAGTCTAAACCCAGCTCAGTTCCTATATGGGGAGCAAAAAGAAGGTTTAAGACATAACTGTTTAGAAGTTATACAATGCCAGATTCGGGAGGATTTAATGGTACAGGCTCTCCCAGAGTGTGAGGGAATATATGTGGAAGGACCATCTAGATGTCTAGAGGGAAAAAGGATGTCAGGGTATGCACCAGTTAACGGAGAAAAGATGCAAATCACTGAAAGAGGGAAATTACTCTCAGATTGGTCTGCTCAAACGTGTGAGCTATATGCTCTGAAAAGAGCTTTAGAATACCTAATGCATAGGAAGGGAACTATTTATACTGACTCAAAATATGCATTTGGTGTAGTGCACGCCTTTGGAAAACTTTGGGAAGAATGGGGACTTTTAAATTCGAAAGGGAAGGGGTTGATTCATTGAGGACTTATCCTGGAAGTCTTGGAAGTATTAAAGTTACCTGAAGAAATAGCTGTAGTGCATGTTAGGGGACATCAGAGAGGAATGACACCCAGAATAAGGGGAAATAATCTAGCAGATCAAGAAGCTAGAGATGCAGCAGAAAATGGAATTGAGAGAGTCATGTTGGTTCTGGTACCTGAGGAACAGGAATTGGAGATTCCAAAATTCAGTGAGTCAGAAGAGAAAGAGTTAAGTAAAATAGGAGGAGAAAAAGATCAACATGGGAAATGGAAACTCTCTGATGGGAGACAACTCCTTAATAAACCACTGACTAGACAGATATTAGAAAACATACAGCAAAAGACTCACTGGGGTACACAGGCCCTGTGTCACCACTTTTTAGGGAAGTATGGATATATTGGAACTTTTGGGTTAGCGAAACAAATAACTGATAAATGCATGACTTACCAAAGAGTGAATAAAAAGATTATAAGAAAAAACTACCTCAGGGGGCATGAACTGGCGATACGGCCCTTTCAAAGCATCCAAATAGATTTTACTGAACTCCCTCCAGTGCAGAGGTGTAAGTTCCTATTAGTAATAGTAGATCACTTAACTCCTTGGGTAGAAGCAATTCCGTTGTCAGAGCTAGATAGGGGATGATTAGCAGAATTGACTCAGATAGGGGGACACATTTTACCACAAAAATTGTCCATCAAATAACCCAAGCCTTGGGGATAAAATGGGAGTTGTATGTATATATATATATATATATATGTATACACACACATATATATATACATACTGCAGATTAGGGACAATGTAGGCCCCCTCCGGAAGCTTTTGGAAAACCTGGCTACCCTGGATTTGGAGAAGACTGACGTTCTGAAGGACTTCTTTGCCTCGGTCTTCACAGCCAAAAGCTCTGACTGCGCCACCCAAATCTTGGAAGGCAGACACAGGGACTGTGAAAATCTAGACCTTGGGCCCACTGTACGAGAGGATCTGGTTCAAGACCATCTTAAGAATCTGAACGTACACAAGTCCATGGAACGTGAAGAAATCCATCCGTGGGTCCTGAAGGAGCTGGCGAATGAAGTTGCAAAGCCACTGGCCATCATACTTGAAAAATCATGGCAGTCAGGTGAAGTTCCTGACGACTAGAAGAATCATAGAATCATAGAATAGTTAGGATTGGAAAGGACCTCAAGATCATCTAGTTCCAACCTCCCTGCCATGGGCAGGGACACCTCACACTAAACCATGCCACCCAAGGCTTCATCCAACCTGGTCTTGAACACCACCAGGGATTGAGCATTCACTACCTCCCTGGGTGTTGGGGGTCGAGCATGGGCGCTTGAACAGGCCTACAGCAAGCTGTGAGAAAGTGAACTTATGGCCCCAGGTTAAAAGAAGAAGAAGTGTCAAGATCAGCAAAACAGGAATGCAATAACAGGATGCCAGTAATTGCAGAAGCATGATGTAACGCTAAGCTGAAGCGAAGGTGTGAAACCAATCAGGAGAGGTAAAGGGGAGCGTGTATCCCTCGTGGGCAAAGCGAAGCAGCCAATCAAGTAATGCGTGATCGCATGTAAGACAGTATATTAAGAGCAGCCTTGTAATCAATAAACGGAGCATTTTGTGAACCTACATCGTATCGGTGTTTTCTCCCCTCCACCTGGCCGCGGCATTCTGGTGACCCCGACGTGATACCAGGAGAGAGAGAGACCGCGGACGAGAGAAGGTGGAGATCCCGGCTGCCCGAGAGAGGCAGGCTGCCCGAGAGAGGCAGGAAAGGAGCTCAAATTACGTGGCCACGGCTGACCGGTGAGTCAGGCAGACTGCGGTCTGGTTCGGGATGGGTTTCGCTGTATCAGCGATAGAAAAGGCTACGATAGAAGGAGTGCTATGCGTAGCGAAGAAAACAGGGTACTCGATACCCCGACAGGAACTTGTGGACTTTTTATTTTGGTGCCGACGAAGGGGGTTGTTAGAAAATACGGGACAGTTATTCTCCAAAGATCAATGGCGTAAGATAGGGGAAGAATTGTGGGAGTCGGTGAAGCTTTTAATCTCGAGACTTGGGAGAAAATTACTAAGGAAGAAGCCCCTGATTTATGGATGTTTTCAGTCCTTCTTAAGGTGAAGGGAGCAACCCTTAAAGAGACAGACCTAAAGTTAATGTTGAAATGGTCAAAGACACGTTACCCAGAGATTTATGAGTCTACCGGATTTGAGATATCCTTGTGGAATGGGGCAGGAGTTAAGCTGTGGAATGCAGCCACGAAAGGCAATGATGCTGTGAAAAGTTTGTTAGTCATTTGGAGAACTGTTTTAGAGATGTTAAAGTAAAAAAAAATTAGATAATGGAGATCAGCGTGCCCCCCCCCCCCCCGAACCTCCGCTGGTTGCCGCTGCTGCAGTGAAGATTGATGTCGGGGATGAAGATGATCCTTTCAACCTGAGCCCTATTGACCCCGAGAAGGAGCCTGTGCACGTTCATCAGTTTGCTGTTGCTGCTCCTGAGATGCCTGATAATGCCAATGCTGACCCGGATGGTGCTTTTGACCTGGAGCCTATTCATCCGGAAAAGAAGCCTGATTTATATCCCCCATATCCTCATGATAAATGGGTAGCTGTAAAGGGAGAAGTGAGATGGGTGGGGGATGTGGATGTATTGCACAGTTTCCCGTGGTGTGTGTGCTTCCCACCCAAGATGGGAAGGTCTCTTGTATGCTCTTATCAGGGGTATCGGGCAGAATGTGTCAGACCGTGGAGTTGGGACCCCATATACAATTCCTTTGATACAGTCTCTCTGTGATACTCATGTACTAGAAGTTGGTAAATATAAGTATGTCCATGTTTCTATCGACCCTTGCAGACCTTTATAGATATTGCTGGCTACTTCTTCCAACATAGGCTGGCCACCTGTGTCGGAACGAGTGTGCATTTTGGTCAGTATAAAAGCCCAAGCCTCATGCGATGTGAGGGAGGCAGAGCCTCTGCGGGGACACCCGCTAAGGTTGAGCCTGCCACCTCGCACAGCAATGATGCTTCTCGGAGCTGGTTTCCTGATAGTCTTCACAAGGTCCTTGTGCCATGTCCTGTATGTGGGACTGTGCAGTGGGAGCAATGATTGTCTGGATTTTGTGTTTCAAATATTGTAGTTGTGTGCAGTGTGCTTGTGGGATCCCATATATGTGTGTGTGTGTGTGTGTGTGTGATGAGGGCAGACAGTGTTCTGTGTATTTTTTGTTGTCAGGTTCATGTAAAAGTTTTAACAGGTAGCAGTTTAACCTTTCGGGCAAGAAAAGGTTAATGCAAAAGTGCAGTTGCCGATAGGCCGGTGGTTTTAGCTGTGCAAAGCAGAGTGAGCGACTTTGAAAAAAAAAAATAGTGTAATGCTGGAACAAACCCCTTTGACTGTTAAAAATGTGCAGTCTGTTTCTGCAGCTGGTTCACATTCTGTTTGCATCAGAATGCTTCTGCTTTAAGGAATCACTTTAATCTGTCTATTTCTCAACAACTGATAACCCAGAGGAAGGTGTATATTTCTGTCCTCCTACCTAGAGGTCCTTGGCGACTGCCTGCAAAGTTTGTCAAACCTTGCCATGAGCTGGACAGATGAGTAGAAGAACTTGATGCATCAGCTACAGGAGCTGACCGTGAAAACCCCAAGCAGAATGAGATAGCGAGAAACGAATGATTGTAAAACATCACTTGAGGGCAACTGAAAATTAACAGCTTGAATATGCATGCTTGTAAAGTAGCTATTATTAGAGGTTGTGATTTTGCATATAAAACCACCTGTATTTACTAGCCAGTTGCTAACAAGAAACTATACCTTGTATTGTATGGAATTGTCACTTGTGAAAGAGATGTTAGAGCATGCAGATTTGCAGTAGCTGCTAGAAAATGCTAAGGTAAAAGCTAGAAAGATTCTAATATGATGGTAGCGTTATAAAGCAAGTAATTGAACAAATTAAGAGGGTGGGAGAACTCCACTGGTAAGAAGTTTCTTTGGTTAGTCCCTCGCTGTCATCAGCATCTTCAACATGCTGATGCACTCTGTAATAGTTGCTCTGCTAATGTAAATCTGTGTGTGCTTTGCTGTAGTAGTGACTTGTTACTGGGTTAAGCAGGTGAAACTCTGCATTGACAATAAGGTTCAAGGACTGAGATAGACCAAATGCCTGCTACCGCAGTCAAGGGCAAGACTGGGTTGGCCTCTGTGTTTGCCACCAAGAAGAACCTTTAGCTCCGCTGCTGGCTGCAACCAGCAGGTGTAGAGCGGTGGAGACACATGCCATGCCAGACCTTGATGTGAGGGATGGCCTCCGCTGTTATCAGAGAGCCATACAGGAGAAAAAGGGTAGGCCCAGCTGTGTACAGCTATCAACAGGACCATACTGACTGCCAGCGAAAAGTATAAAGCCGCAGAACAACATAAAGAAACAGCAGTGATAGAAATCTGTGTAAAATCTTTGTAATATCTGTTCTATTATGTGTGACCATGGGTAATGGACAATTATACTGAGCACATCTGTTAAATCCCAACTATTCCAACTTGTTACATGGTGTGTAGGATTCACTGGTATGCCACATGTTATAAAGGTTCAAGTGACTTCAAATCAGACCAGTCTTACTGAAATAATGCTACCTAGAGTAGTGGGTTGTTATGTTACACAAGTCAAGCAGTGACAGAGCAGACAAACCAAATTGTAAAAAACTTTTCGTAAAACTAAAAAGGGGAAGATGTGGAGACAGTGTTCTCACAGGAAAATGAATATTTGGTACATGAGGTCTGAATAACTCTGAGGGATACAGCAAGGCCGTGAGAGGCCCGAGGAAGCCTAAGCAAGCAAGATAAGAAGAAGCTGTAATTCACTGAGTTATGAGAACTGTGGACTGTTGGCAAGCGTTCGAGGTCAAGTTCTCACTCCTGTGCTTAACCAATTATATGTTAGTCACTAAGGGTCTTCAAGACAAGTATCCAATCATGATATGCCAAATTGCTGTAGGTGTGTGTAAGCAATAGTATATAAGGAGTTAATGCTTTGCAATAAATGGCTTTTTGTCTGATCAAAAAAAAAAAAAAAGGGGGAGTAACTCCTTGACTGTTTACACTGTACAGTTTAATTCTGCAGCTGCTTCACATCCCCTTTGCATTAGGATGCTTCTGGGCATGTGTTGTATGAATCATTCTGATCATTCTGAATCTATTCACAAGAAATTGTTTGAACTTAAAGAAAATATGAAAGAACTTACTGTAGAAACAAATCCTATAGACTCTTGGTTAAAATCGTTAGGAATAAGTAGTTGATTAAGGAGTTTAATCATGATGTTTAGCGGACCAATAACGATTATGTTGTTAATTTTGTTTTTTGGACCTTGTTTGTTACAATGTATTATGCAACGCATGCAGCAGATGACAAACGCTTTATTTGAAAAAAGAGGGGGAGATGTTGGGGGTCGAGCATGGGCGCTTGAACAGGCCTACAGCAAGCTGTGAGAAAGTGAACTTATGGCCCCAGGTTAAAAGAAGAAGAAGTGTCAAGATCAGCAAAACAGGAATGCAATAACAGGATGCCAGTAATTGCAGAAGCATGATGTAACGCTAAGCTGAAGCGAAGGTGTGAAACCAATCAGGAGAGGTAAAGGGGAGCGTGTATCCCTCGTGGGCAAAGCGAAGCAGCCAATCAAGTAATGCGTGATCGCATGTAAGACAGTATATTAAGAGCAGCCTTCTAATCAGTAAACGGAGCATTTTGTGAACCTACATCGTATCGGTGTTTTCTCCCCTCCACCTGGCCGCGGCACCTGGGCAACCCATTCCAGTACTTCACCACCCAAACAGTAAAGAATTTCTTTCTTATATCCAATCTAAACTTCTGCTGTTTAAGTTTCAACCCGTTACCCCTTGTCCTATCACTACAGTCCCTAATGAATAGTCCCTCCCCAGCATCCCTGTAGGCCCCCTTCAGATACTGGAAGGCTGCTATGAGGTCTCCACGCAGCCTTCTCTTCTCCAGGCTGAACAGCCCCAACTTTCTCAGCCTGTCTTCATATGGGAGGTGCTCCAGTCCCCTGATCATCCTCGTGGCCCTCCTCTGGACCTGCTCCAACAGTACCATGTCCTTTCTATGTTGAGGACTCCAGAACTGCACACAGTACTCCAAGTGAGGTCTCACGAGAGCAGAGTAAAGGGGCAGGATCACCTCCTTTGACCTGCTGGTCACGCTCCTCTTGATGCAGCCCAGGATACGGTTGGCTTTCTGGGCTGTGAGTGCACACTGCTGGCTCATGCTCATTTTCTCATTGACTAACACCCCCAAGTCCTTCTCCGCAAGACTACCATGAATTTCCTTTTTGCCCAACCTGTAGCTGTGCCTGGGATTGCTCCGACCCAGGTGTAGGACCTTGCACTTCTCATGGTTAAACTTCATGAGGTTGGCATCAGCCCACCTCACAAGCGTGTCAAGGTCCCTCTGGATGGCATTCCTTCCCTCTAGCGTATCAACAGAACCACACAGCTTGGTGTCATCGGCAAACGACTCAATTCCATTGTCCACGTCAGCGACAAAGATATTAAACAAGACCAGTCCCAACACTGATTCCTGAGGGACAACACTCATTACTGGTCTCCAGCCAGACATTGAACCACTGACAACTCTTTGAGTGCAACCATCCAGACAGTTCTTTATCCACCGAGTGGTCCACCTATCAAATTGATGTCTCTCCAATTTAGAGACAAGGATGTCATGTGGGACAGTGTAGAACGCTTTGCACAAGTCCAGATAGATGATGTCAACTGCTCCACCCCTCTCCATCACTTTTGTAGCCCCGTCATATAAGGCCACCAAATTGGTCAGGCAGGATTTTCCCCTAGTAAAGCCATGCTGGCTGTCACCAAGCACCTTGTTGTTTTTCATGTGCTCTAGCATGCCTTCCAAGAGAAGCTGCCAGGCACAGAGGTGAGACTGACTGGTCTGTAATTCCCCGGGTCATCCATTTTCCCCTTCTTGAAAATGGGGGTTATATTTCCCTTTTTCCAGTCGTCAGGAACTTCAACTCTCTGCCATGATTTTTCAAATATGATGGCCAGTGGCTTTGCAACTTCATTTGCCAACTCCTTCAGGACCCGCAGATGGATTTCATCAGGTCACATGGATTTGTGTACATTCAGGTTCTTAAGATGGTCTCAAACCAGATCCTCTCCTACAGTGGGCCCAAGGTCTAAGCCTTCACAGTCCCTGCGTCCGCCCTCCAAGACTTGGGTGCTGCGGTCAGAGCCTTTGCCAGTGAAGACCGTGGCAAAGAAGCCATTCAGAACCTCAGCCTTCTCCAAGTCCTGTGTAGCCAGTTCTCCCGAAAGCTTCCGGTGGGGGCCTACATTGTCCTTAGTCTGTTTTTCAGCCGCTACATACTTATAAAATCCCTTCCTATTATCTTTAACACCCCTTGCCAAGTTTAGCTCCAATTGGGCCTTAGCTTTCCTAACTTGGTCCCTAACTTCCCGGACAACATCCCTGTATTCATCCCAGGCCACCTGTCCTTGCTTCCACCTTTTATATGCCTCTTTTTTCTTGTGAATTTTTCTCAGCAGCTCCTTATCCATCCAAGGAGGTCTTGTGCCCCTCCTGCTGCACTTCCTTCTAGTTGGGATGCAACACTCCTGAGCTTGTAGCAGGTGATCCTTGAATATTAACCAAGAGTCTTGGGGCCCCTTGCCCTCAAGGGCTATATCCCATGGAACCTTGCTAAGCAGGTTCCTGAAGAGGCCAAAGTCTGCTCTCTTGAAGTCCAGGGCAGTGAGCGTGCTGCACGCTCTTCTCACTGTCTTGAGGACCTCGAATTCGACCATCTCGTGATCACTGCATCCTAGACTTCCCTGGAGAGTCACATTTCCAACAAGCCCTTCCCTGTTGGTGAGCACGAGGTCAAGCAGGGCACCTATCGTCGTCGGCTCCTTTTTTGCTTGCAGAAGGAAGTTCTCTTCCACATAATTGAGAAACCTCCTGGATTGCTTGTGCCGGGCCGTACCGTCGCCCCAACAGACGTCAGGGTGGTTGAAGTTCCCCATGAGAACAAGGGCCTGCAAGTGTGAGGCTTTCCCTATTTGTCTGTAGAGTTCTTCATCCACAGGTTCCTCTTGATCAGGCGGTCTGTAACATATCCCCACAGTAATGTGTCCCATCACCAATTTCCCCTTACAACCCCCATTGTCAAGAAGGGGAAAATGGATGACGCAGAGAATTACAGACCAGTCAGTCTCACCTCTGTGCTTGGCAAAATCTTGGAGCAGATTCTCCTGGAAAGCATGCTAGCGCACATGAAAAACAACAAGGTGCTTGATGACAGCCGGCATGGATTCACTAGGGGGAAATCCTGACTAAAAAATTTGGTGGCCTTCTATGACGGGGCTACGAAAACAATCGACAGGGGCAGAGCAGTTGATGTTAACCCCAAGTCCTTCTCTGCAGAGCTGCTCTGAACCTCTTCTTTGCCCAACCAGTAGCTGTGCCTGGGATTGCTGCAACCCAGGTGTAGGACCTTGCACTTGTCATGGTTAAACTTCATGAGGCTGGCATCTGCCCACCTCACAAGCGTGTCAAGGTCCCTCTGGATGGCATTACTTCCCTCCAGTGTATCAACCGAACCACACACCTTGGTGTCATCAGCAAATTTGCTGAGGGCGTACTCAATCCCACCTTCCATGTCACCGACAAAGATGTTGAACAAGACCGGTCCCAACAACAATCCCTGAGGGACACCACTCATTACTGGTCTCCAGCAGGACATTGAGCCATTGACCACAACAGTTGCACGCAGCCATACAACCACTTTTTAAGCCACCAAGTGGTCCACCTATCAATTTGATGTCTTTCCAATTTAGAAACAAGGATGTCGTGTGGGACAGTGTCAAACGCTTTGCACAATTCCAGGTAGATGACATAAAGTGCTCTACCCCTGTCCATCAGTTCTGTAGCCCCATCATAGAAGGCCACCAGATTGGTCAGGCAGGATTTCCCCTTACTGAAGCCGTGCTGGCTTAAACCAACCACCTCGTTTTTCATGTCCCTTAGCATGCCTTCCGAGAGAACCTGCCAGGCACAGAGGTGAGACTGACTGGTCTGTAATTCCCTGGGTCATCCATTTTCCCCTTCTTTAAAATGGGGTTATATTGCCCTTTCTGGTGCCTTAGCAACCTTGACATGGTTGGTCAACACTAGTGTGTCTGTCAACAGGTCTGGCTTAGCCCAGTCAGAACTTTCACATACCATAGAGGGTTATAAAGTTCCTGTGGTACACATAGAGAATTTGCTGGGGAAGACAGTCTGGGTTATTTCTGCTTCCGTTAAAGGTAAACACAGTTGTGGGATTACTTTTGCTCAGATTCCCAGATGTACTTGTTGAGTAATGAGGGAAGATGGGGAATTACGATGTGTACCTCAAGGGGATTTAGTTGTGGGGGAAAACAGCCAATGAACTCAGTTATATGCTGTTGCCTGCTATATAAAACTTTTACTGCCCATCAGGTAGATGCCCATCTCCAACACTCTGGGCTTTGAAAAGAAGATATGTGCTAGCATGATCATCAGCAGATAATAAAGTCATGGGAAAATCCAGCAGCAGCAGTGGAACTGTCCTCATGTCACCATCGACTCATCACTTCCCTCCAACAATCACCCTAACAAAGAATGAACTTTGATTAAACGAGATGAGCTCAGCAGTGACCAGATGAGTGCGGCAGTGTTGTCAGCAGACAACAATCCAACACTGCACACTGTCTCTCCTGCCCTGAAATGTTGACGCAGGAGTCACGGACAACGCGGAGATGATCAATGTGATCAAATGATTGCCAAACTTTATTAGATACAGTGCTCTTCTTATACCCTCACTCCCTTATGTAACAGCCTTGGATACTGAGCTCTAATTGGTTAGTCTACAGGTTACTATCGCTTACAGAGCTAATGTTTACAACTTGTTATAATTGTGATTAAATACCTTACTCTAAAAATACAGTGGGAAACTACAACCTTGGCAGAGATCATTCTCTGCACGTTTTCAGTGGAAAATTACAGAGGCCTAACAAGACAATTGACCTTGCTTATGCCTGCCAAGAATCTTCTTACTTTACAGTAATAAGGCTCAGGGTATCGGAATCACTCACTACGTGGCCTTGGCTCTTTAAGAATTCCCACAAATCCCCCTTCTTGTTTTTGAGCAATCCAGATACCCTTTACAGCTTTTTCTATAATACGTTGTATACATTGTAAGATACAAGGAATAATCATTAAAAGTAGGATTAGAAATGTTAGTAACATTAAAACACCTTTGATAATATCTTTAATGCATCCCGTGATTCCTTAAAGCAGAAGCATTCTGATGCAAACGGAATGTGAAACAGCTGCAGAAATTAACTGCTTAGGAAAACATACAGAACACCGTCTGCCCTCAACACACACACACACACATGGGGTCCCACAAGCACACTCCACACAACTACAAGATTTGAAACACAAAATCCAGACAATCATTACTCCCACTACACAGTCCCACATACAGAATGTGGCACAAGGACCTCGTGAAGACTATCAGGAAACCAGCTCCAAGAAGCATCATCACAGTGCCAGGCGGCTGGCTCAAACTTAGCGGGTGTCCCCGCAGAGGCTCTGCCACCCTCACGTTGCATGAGGCTTGGGATTTTATACTGACCAAAATGCACACTCATTCCAACACAGGTGGCCAGCCTATGTTGGAAGAAGTTGCCAGCAATATCTATAAAGGTTTCCAAGGGTAGATAGAAACATGGACATATTTACCAACTTCTAGTACATGAGTATCACAGAGAGACTGTATCAAAGGAGTTGTATATGGGGTCCCAATTCCACGGTCTGACACATTCTGCCCAATACCCCTGATAAGACCATACAAGAGATTTTCCCACTGCAGGTTTTGAAACAGCATATACACCACAGGGAAACCGTGCAATTCATCTGCATCCCCCACCCATTTCACTTCTCCCTTTACAGCTGCGCATTTATCATGAGGATCTGGGGGATATAAATCAGGCTTCTTTTCCGGATGAATAGGCTCCAGGTCAAAAGCAAAATGATGGCTCTCCAATCTAGAGACAAAGATGTCGTGTGGGACAGTGTTGAATGCTTTGCACAACTCCAGGTACATGACGTCAACTGCTCTATTCCTGTCCATCAGTTCCATAGCCCCATCATAGAAGGCCACCAAATTGGTCAGGCAGGATTTCATCTTACTGAAGCTGTGCTGGCTTTCACCAACTACCTCATTTTTCATGTGCCTTAGCATGCCTTCCAAAAGAACCTGCTCCAAGATTTTGCCAGGCACAGAGGTGAGACTGACTGATCTGCAATTCCCCGGGTCATCCATTTTCCCCTTCTTGAAAATGGGGGTTATATTGCCCTTTTTCCAGTTGTCAGGAACTTCACCTGACTGCCATGATTTTTCAAATACAGTAACTTTGAAAATTCATTCGCCAGCTCCTTCAGGAGCCGAGGATGGATATCGTCTGGTCCCATGGACTTCTGTATGATCAGGTTTTTATGGTCTCGAAACAGATCCTCTTGTACAGTGGGCCCAAGGTCTTCATTCTCACAGGCCCTGCAGCTGCCTTCCAAGACTTGGGTGGTGCAGTCAGAGCCTTTGCCAGTGAACACTGAGGCAAAGAAGTCCTTCAGAACCTCAGCCTTCTCCAAATCCAGGGTAGCCAGTTCTCCCAACAGGTTCTGGAGGGGGCCTACATTATCCCTAGTCTGGTTTTTATTCGCTACATACCTATAATATCCCTTCCTGTTATCTTTAACATCCCTTGCCAAGGTTAATTCTAACTGGACCTTGGCTTTCCTAACCTGGTCCCTAGCTTCCCAAACATCATGCCTGTATTCACCCCAAGCTGCCTGTCCTTGCTTCCACCTTTTATAAGCTTCTTTTTTCCTTTGAATATTTCTCAGCAGCTCCTTATTCGTCTAAGGAGGTCTCCTGGCCCTCCTGCTGCACTTCCTTCTAGTTGGGATGCAACACTCCTGAGCATAGAGCAGGTGATACTTGAATATCAACCAAGAGTCTTGGGTACCCCCCTGCCCTCTAGGGATATATCCCATGGAAACTTACTATGCAGGTCCCTGAAGAGGCCAAAGTCTGCTCTCTTGAAGTCCAGGGCAGTGAGCTTCTCACTGTCCTGAGGATCTGGAATTCGACCATCTCATGATCACTGCAACAAAGGCTGCCCTGGAGCATCACATTTCCAACGAGCCCTTCCCTGTTGGTGAGCACGAGGTCAAGCATGGCACCTCTCCTTGTTGGCTCCTCTGATAATTGCAGAAGGAACCTCCTGGATCGCTTGTGCTGGGCTGTACCATCTCTCCAACAGATATCAGGGTGGTTGAAGTCCCTCATGAGAACAAGGGCCGGAGAGCATGAGGCTTTTCTTATCTGTCTATAGAGTGCTTCATCCACAGAGTCCTCTTGATCAGGCGGTCTGTAACATATATCCCACAGTAATGTCTCCCATCACTGATTTCCCCTTAACCCTGAACCACAAACTTTCTGTTAACTGATCACCTGTCCCCAGAGAGAGTTCCATACTCTCCAGCCTATCCCTAACATAAAGGGCAACTCTCCCTCCCCTCCTACCGGGCCTGCCTTTTCTAAAAAGCCTGTAACCTTCCGTTCCAACACTCCAGTCAAAGGAGCCATGTCACCATGTTTCTGTAATGCTTATTATATCATATCCCTGTAGACGTGCACAAAACTCTAATTCCTCTTGTTTGTTCCCCATGCTACGGGCATTTGTATAAAGGCATCTGAGCCTAGCTTCAAATGAATCCGGCTCATTGGCTGGAGCAGCTGGAATATCACTACATTGCTCAGAGCATTTATTATAGGTGCTGGCCACTGACTGGGTGTGTTGGGATGGAATGATGCCCCCATCCAGCAACACATCTAGTTTAAGGCATCCTATGCAAGTCTGGCAAGCCTCCTACCAAAATCACTCTTCCCCTTCTTTATCAGAGCAGTTCCACCAGCCCACAGTAGACCTGGCCTACAAACTTGGGTCCTGTGTTCAAGACACCAAAACCCCTGACTGTAACATCACTCTTTTAACCATTTATTAACCTGTCCAATCCTCCTAACCTTTGGAAGGTCCTCCCCTGTGTCCTGGAGAATTGACAAAAAGACTATCTGAGCTCCAAAGCCCTTAACCACCTCTCCAAGGGCACAGTAGTCCTTCTTTATATTCCTCAGGCTACTACTATCTATATCCCTAGCACCCACATGTATCACTAGAAGTGGGTAATAGTCCTTGGGACTTACTAGAGCAGGCAGCCTCTCTGCAACATCCCTGAGCCATTCCCCAGGTAGGCAACACACCTCCCTTGAAACCGGATCAGGCCGATAGATGAGCGCTTCTGTCCCTTTCAAAGTAGAGTCACCTACTACTACGACCCGCCACTTTATCCTGGCAGCACCAGTAGCGATCTTCTTTACCAGTGAACCAGACAGCTTTTTCTGGTGCAAGTGTGTTTCCTCATTAGCCCCTGCAGGACAGCAAAGCATTTCTGCATGGGGACAACAGATTTAGGAAGAAGCCCCTTGCTTTTAATTGTCCTCTTCCTGCTCTTTTTGTTTTTGTTTTTTTTTTTTTTGTTACTAATTCCCAGCTTCCTGGATTAACAGACTCCTTTTGTCCTTGATGAGCTAGAGGGGAAGCTTGAGGCCCCTACACAATTTGGGCCAGGAGCAAAGTCCTGCTTCCTCTCAGCTTCCCTGACATCTTGCAGCCTATTAATAGCATCCTGCAGCTCAGCCACCTGCTGCAGGAGGACCTCCACCTGGGAGCACAGAGTGTAGCCCTGCCCATTCTGCACCCTTCCCTCACAAGACCAGTACAGGCTCTCTCTACACTCTGAGCTCTGCATTGCAGCCTCCCCCCATCTGCTCTGTCTGGGTGCCTACGTTGGCCGTCACTGGTGCAGCCAGAGCAAAATTCCCAAATGGCGCCCTGGTCATACGGCGAATGCTCATCATCCTGCTCACCTGCCCATGCGAACTGCAGTGCAAACTGCCTCGACTGGCCCTGGTCACTCAGGCTACGTGGGGCAGGTTTTTAACCACTCAGGGCTGGTGCCATTCCTCCTGGCTTTGTCCCCTGTGAGTCAGCTGCTCACATTAGCCAAGCTGCCAGCTCCTGGGCAAGTCCTGTTGAGGACTTGAGGCTCCCTTGATGGCTCTTGAGGCTCCTGGATGCTGATCTCCCCCTGATCCTCTGTTGAAGGCATCCTCTCTCAAGCTACTCACCTCAGCAACTGATGGATGAAGGATGATGGCTGAAGTACAAATATGGGGAGGCCTGGCAGATTAACTATATCTCACTCCCACCAACCCACCAAGGCAAGCACCATGTGCTTAGTGTGGTGGAAGCAACCACCAGATGGCTGGAAACATACGCTGTTCCCCATGCCACTGCCCAGAACACTAACTTGGGCCTTGAGAAACAGATTTCGTGGTGACACAGCACCCCAGAAAGAACCGAGTCAGACAATAGGACTCATTTCAAGAACAAACTTGGGCTAAAATCATGACATTGAGTGGGTATACCACATCCCCTACCAGCCACCAGCCTCTGGGAAAATCAAACAGTGCAATAGGCTGTTAAAAACTACACTGAGAGCAATGGGTGGTGGGACTTTCAAACACTAGGATACACATTTACCAAAAACCACGTGGTTGGTTATCACCAGGGGATCTGCAACTTTTCCATACTGTGGAGGGTGATAAAGTTCCTGTGGTGCACATAAAGAACTTGCTGGGGAAGACAGTCTGGGTTATTCCTGCTTCAGGTAAAGGCAAACCCACTCGTGGGATTGCTTTGGCTCAGGGACCGGGATATACGTGGTGAATAATGTTGGAAGATGGGGAAGTCCAATGTGTACCTCAAGGGGATTTGATTTTAGGGGAAACAGCCAAGGAACTCAATTATATGCTGTTGCCTGCTACGTAGCACATTTATAGCCCACCAGCTAGATGTCTTCAGGTCAACAGCGACTGGCCCTGACTTCCCTCTGACCATCACCACAACAAAGAATGAACTTTGATGAAACCAGATGAATTCTGCGGTATCATCAGCAGGCAACGATCCAACACTGCACAAAGCCTCTCCTGCTCTGAAAGTCTGTTACAAGAGATGGAGCCTGACATCATGGACCGGATGGACTCAGCAGCTTTATAAGGACTGGTCCATGCACTAAGGAATGATATCTCTCTCTCTCTCTCTCTCTCTCTCTGTATGTACATATACAGGAGTGACAGTACACTGAAAATGTGGGATCTGAGCATGACATGAATGGTATGGAATAAGGGGTGGATACTGTCCTGGGTTCAGCAGTAGCAAGTAATTTTTCTCCTTCTCAGTAGCTGGTGCACTTCTGTGTTTTCAACTTTCAGCCTGGCAACAACGCTGATAACACCAATGTTTTTAGTTGCTGCTCAGTAATGTTTACTCTTACCAAGGACTTTGAGTCTCATGCTCTGCCAGGGAGGAGGGGAAGCCATGAGGAAGCAGAGACAGGACACCTGACCCAAACTAACCAAAAAGGTATTTCATATCACAGCACGTCATACTTAGTATATAAACTGAGGGCAGTTACTCGGAAGGGCTATATCACTGCTTGAGTCAGGCTAGGTATCAGTCAGCGGGTGGTGAGCGGTTGTATTCTGTTCCCTTGTTATTTCCCTTAACATTATTATTATTGGTGGTAGCAGTAGTGGTTTTGTGTTATACCTTAGTTATTGGACTGTTCTTATCTCAACCGGTGGGAGTTACGGTTCTTTCGAGTCTCTTCCACATCCCTCCGTGATTTGGGGGAGGAAGTGGGGGGAGTGAGCGAACGGCTATATGCTTCAGGATTGCCAGCTGGGCTTAAACCACAACAATGTCCATTTCATTTTAAAGTTCCAGGGGAAAAAAAAAAAAGTAAAAATTTTAAATACTGCAAAGTCGCTTTGTTTTCACACCACAATGAAAATCAAATCCCACGAACCTTAAACACTCTCCACAGGTCTCAGAACTTTCCCTCTATTTGTAATTACAGAACAAAGCACTACAACTGATGTCAACAAGGTGGAAGTAAGTCTTAAACAGTTCTGATGAATACAACAGATAAGTCACAGCACTGGAGAATTTTATTAGACTTACTTTTTACCACCTGGCTTGTATCTCACATGCTCCTCTCACAGCCAATCCCATCCCCTACCTTTCCCAGAATCTACTTCCTCTTCATCCTTCACCCCAAGTATTCTCATGGGAGACTAACAGCCGCAACACTCCTGTTCACAGCTTGGAGTTCTGCTGTTCCACTTCCTGGCAGCGAACTCAGGCACTGCTCCCTCTTTATTACTGTACACACAGTAATAAACAACATCACATTTCACTAGTAGCTACTATACCATGTGTCTTTAGGTTACAGAGATAACTAACGACTAGCTACTTGGGCTGTGCTCTTTTTTACCCTCCCCAACCTAAAAAACAAAATTTTTTTTATCAAAACCAACAGATTACATCTACTGCATCATTCAGTTAATCACACTGATCTCAAATACACAGCAGTACACATCTTCTATTAACATCACACTGTGGAGACAGTGTTCTCACAGGAAAATGAATATTTGGTACATGAGCTCTGAATAACTCCGAGGGATACAGCAAGGCATTGGGAGGCCCGAGAAAGCTTAAGCAAGCAAGATAAGTAGAAGCTGGAATTCACTGAGTTATGAGAACTGTGGACTGTTGGCAAGCGTTCGAGGTCAAGTTCTCACTCCTGTGCTTAACCAATTATATGTTAGTCACTAAGGGTCTTCAAGACAAGTATCCAATCATGATATGCCAAATTGCTGTAGGTGTGTGTAAGCAATAGTATATAAGGAGTTAATGCTTTGCAATAAATGGCTTTTTGTCTGATCACACTGATCTCTGACTGAGTCCGTTCCGTGGCAAATGGCGCCCGAACAGGGACCCTCTATAAGTTCACATTGAAACAGAAGAGGGTGTGAATCGCTGGGCCGTGAAGAAATCGGCTGGAATCGATCTGGCTGGACCAAGATCGGGAGGCAGAAGCCTCGGAGGAGGGAATCCTCGGATCGAAGCCTTGTGAGCCCGGAAGACACTGCGCAGTGCAAATAAGGTCCTATTGACCCCGAGAAGGAGCCTGTGCACGTTCATCAGTTTGCTGTTGCTGCTCCTGAGATTCTGACGCCTGATAATGCCAATGCTGACCTGGATGGTGCTTTTGACCTGGAGCCTATTCATCCGGAAAAGAAGCCTGATTTATATCCCCCATATCCTCATGATAAATGGGTAGCTGTAAAGGGAGAAGTGAGATGGGTGGGGGATGTGGATGTATTGCACAGTTTCCCGTGGTGTGTGTGCTTCCCACCCAAGATGGGAAGGTCTCTTGTATGCTCTTATCAGGGGTATTGGGCAGAATGTGTCAGACCGTGGAGTTGGGACCCCATATACAATTCCTTTGATACAGTCTGTCTGTGATACTCATGTACTAGAAGTTGGTAAATATAAGTATGTCCATGTTTCTATCTACCCTTTGAAACCTTTATAGATATTGCTGGCAACTTCTTCCAACATAGGCTGGCCACCTGTGTTGGAATGAGTGTGCATTTTGGTCAGTATAAAAGCCCAAGCCTCATGCAATGTGAGGGTGGCAGAGCCTCTGCGGGGACGCCCGCTAAGGTTGAGCCTGCCACCTTGCACTGCAATGATGCTTCTTGGAGCTGGTTTCCTGATAGTCTTTACAGGGTCCTTGTGCCACATTCTGCATGTGGGACCGTGTAGTGGGAGCAAAGATTGTCTGGATTTTGTGTTTCAAATACTGTAGTTGTGTGGAGTGTGCTTGTGGGATCCCATACATGTGTGTGTGTGTGAGATGAGGGCAGACAGTGTTCTATATATTTTTTGTTGTCAGGTTCATGTAAAAGATTTTAACAGGTAGCAGTTTAACCTTTCAGGCAAGAAAGAGTTAATGCAAAAGTGCGGCAGGTATTTGTTGCTGCTGCTGAGATGGCTGCTGCCGATAGGCCGGTGGTTTCAGCTGTGCAAAGCAGGGTGAGCGACTTAAAAAAAAAAAAGAAAGGGTAATGATAACTCACTCTAGCTGTTATTAGTGACTGTAGTTTTGATGTATATTGCGTCAGGCTTGTTTTCCAGACAATATGGTCTGAGCCATAGGGGTTAGAAAGTGTTGCTTTTGATTCTGCTAGTGCGACAAAAAAAAAAAAGGGGGGGAGAGTAATGATGGAGCAAACCCCTTTGACTGTTAAAAATGTGCAGTCTATTTCTGCAGCTGCTTCACATTCCGTTTGCATCAGAATGCTTCTGCTTTAATGAATCGCTTTAACCTGTTTGCTTCTCAGGAACTGATAACCTGGGATAGGGGGTATATTTGTGTTCTCCTACCTACAGGTTCATGGCAGCTGCCTGCAAAGTTTGTCAAACCTTGCCATGAGCTGGACAGATGAGTAGAAGAACTTGATGCATCAGCTACAGGAGCTGACCGTGAAAACCCCAAGCAGAATGAGATAGCGAGAAACGAATGATTGTAAAACATCACTTGAGGGCAACTGAAAATTAACAGCTTGAATATGCATGCTTGTAAAGTAGCTATTATTAGAGGTTGTGATTTTGCATATAAAACCACCTGTATTTACTAGCCAGTTGCTAACAAGAAACAATACCTTGTATTGTATGGATTTGTCACTTGTAAAAGAGATGTTAAAGAATGCAAATTTGCAGCAGCTGCTAGAAAATGCTAAGGTAAAAGCTAGAAAGATTCTAATATGATGGTACTGTTACAAAGCAGGTAATGGAACAAATTAAGAGGGTGGGAGAACTCCACTGGTAGGAAGTTTATTTGGTTAGTCACTACTGCCATCAGCATCTTCAACATGCTGATGCACTCTGTGATAGTTACTCTGCTAATGTAAATCTGTGTGTGCTTTGCTGTAGTAGTGACTTGTTACTGGGTGAAGCAGGTGAAACTCTGCATTGACAACAAGGTTCAAGGACTGAGATAGACCAAATGCCTGCTACCACAGTCAAGGGCAAGACTGGGTTGGCCTCTGTGTCTGCCACCAAGAAGAACCTTTAGCTCTGCTGCTGGCTGCAACCCAGCAGGCGTAGAGTGGTGGAGACACATGCCATGCCAGACCTTGATGTGAGGGATGGCCTCTGCTGTTACCAGAGAGCCATCCAGGCGAAAAGGGTAGGCCCAGCCATGTACAGCTATCAACAGGACCATACTGACTGCCAGCAAAATATACAAAGCCCCAGAACTCAACAACATAAAGAAACAACAATGACAGAAATCTTTGTATTATCTGTTCTATTATGTGTGACCATGGGTAATGGACAAGTATACTGAGCACATCTGTTTAATCCTCATTAGTCCATCCTGTTACATGCTGTGTAGGATTCACTGGTATGCCACATGTTATTAAGGTTCAAGTGACTTCAAATCAGACCAGTCTTACTGAAATAATGCTGCCTAGAGTAGTGGGTTGTTATGTTACACAAGTCAAGCAGTGATAGAGCAGACACAACAAATTGTAAAAAACTTTTAGTAAAACTAAAAAGGGGGAGATGTGGAGACAGTGTTCTCACAGGAAAATGAATATTTGGTACATGAGCTCCGAATAACTCCGAGGGATACAGCAAGGCATTGGGAGGCCCGAGGAAGCCTAAGCAAGCAAGATAAGAAGAAGCTGGAATTCACTGAGTTATGAGAACTGTGGACTGTTGGCAAGCTTTCGAGGTCAAGTTCTCACATCTGTGCTTAACCAATTATATGTTAGTCACTAAGGGTCTTCAAGACAAGTATCCAATCATGATATGCCAAATTGCTGTAGGTGTGTGTAAGCAATAGTATATAAGGAGTTAAATCTTTGCAATAAATGGCTTTTTGTCTGATCATATTGGTCTCTGACTGAGTCCTTTCCACGGCATCACACCACAGTTTTACAGGAAAAGTTTCACTGGTAGGAATCAACACTTACACACTCCATAACCATAAGGAGAAGTTGAAATGTTATGAGAAAGCACTCCTAAGAAACAGGCTGAAGGACTGTCTTTCAAACTCTTCAATGTTCACACCACTGTCATTTCTCCCAGATAATCTGAAAAGCACAGCCTGCAAAGTTGGTTTCTCTTGCATACCATTAAAAAATTACTACATAATTTTTATGCTATCTTGTCCTCCACATGGAAGACTTAATACTTGTAGTAGATGTGCACATTTACACAAACAACTGCAGAGGGGGTTTTTGTTTAGCCAAAAGTAACAAAAAACAAACATAGGCATAGCCTTTTATGTTTTCAATTATTACTAAACACATCAAAACCAACAACAAAAAATCTGCATTTTTAGCCAATGAACGTAAGTACAAAGATACCGAGCAAAGGACTGAGTAACAACAAAACCAGTGTAATTCTTGCAGGAAATCAGCTACAGAAGCCTTATCAAAGTTCTTAAAAATATGTTGCTGTAAGTACTTTAAAAGACAATAAGCCACTGTATTTACATCAGAATCATAAAACAACCAATTTTCTCTGCTGTACTTGGGAAATATAAGCAGCAGGACTGTCACCATCTTCTCAAAATAAATATTTCACATCATATAAATCTTGTTTTCTGCAATGGTAAGAAAAGAACAAGAGAACACAAGGTCTGCATCAACAGGTTGGGTTTTGCTCCCCTGAAGTAGCTGTTACTTGAACTTTTTTAGGATCAAAAAAAAACAACTCGGAGACTTCAGTTATCACGCTTTGGCACAAGCACCAGTCACTATTATTCATTTCACCAAAACAAAGAGCTCAACCCCCACCCTCAAATCCTTACATACCTGTCCTTGTGAGGTTACATGACTTCTGTCTTGTAGATGCTGATTAGAAACTGAAGAATGCCAGGGATGGATCTGACTGTGAGACAGTGCCTGAACAAGATCAGATGACTGTGTTATTTGCTGTGGTCTTATATGGTGTTCTAGGTCATGTTCCAAAACATGGCTTGGGCTATCCTGAACAAATGCAGACTCATCAAACTGTGGCAGAAGGTCTTCCTGAAGGAGGTCATCTGGGTCAAGTCCTGTAAATGGTTCATTATGAGTGTCAACTTGATGAAGTAAGTTCTCATCTAAAGATGTAAAACCATTGCTTTCAATCGGGTCAGTGAAATGGCTTATCTGAGATGCAGAATCAGTAGAATCTGAAAAACTAATATTCACGGGAGAGAGTTTTGAACTACTTAAGTTGCCCTGAGGATGCGCAGAATGCAACATTTGAAAAGCATTTGAGTTCAGAGGTATATTAGGATTCAGCATTTGATCGGTTGCTTCTTGCTTGGTCCCTGTTGGAGATGTAAAGGCATTGCTTCCAGTGAAGTCAGAGACAGAATGTGTCTGCTGACTAGCAGAAAGAGCTGTTGTAGACTGAAGAAGGCTGGTAGGAGAAATGTGGTTATTAGAGTAAGAAAAAGGAGATGAAAACTGTTGGCTATTATTGACAGAACATGGAGTAATAGTTGGGGACTGTCCTTCAAAATTTCCTTCTTGATTTCCACAAAAATGTATTGAATTACTTGCAGTTCGAGAAAACTGTTGAACAGACAAAGGCTGCTGTGAAGTTGATGGATTAGAAACTGGACATGGGCAGTTAACACTGACTCCGAGAGAAGTAGATACATTAACTTCCATGAAGTCTTTTGTCCGACTCAGAGCATCTTGTCCCATGTTGCTTCTGCTTTGCTGCGACCGTATAGAGGCACACTGATGCTGTGGTTCATTAGCCTGAAATAAGGCAAAGTCATGGTGTGCTACAAAGCTTTTTTGGTGAAAAGGGGACCCCTTCTGATTGGAAAGAGTTGTGGCAGTTTGATGACCCCACATAGGACTACCATCAGCCATATCTGGAAACATTCCATTAGACTGGTTTTGGTGATGAACTGGTGAACAACTGAATTGAGAGTGTGGTGATAAGACACTGTCAGCTGGACTACTGAAAGACTGATTTACTGGGTGAAGTTTCAGTGAATCACACCGATTCAGCTGATCAAACTCACTCATCTTTTGTTGATTTTGAGCATCTTGCACACTGTTCAATGAGTCTATGTGCAAAGGTTCAAATTCTGCACCCAAATTCAGTTCATCAACAAGTGAAACAGGCCCAGGTTGAACAAAGGCATCATCTGACAAACCTTCTAAGGTCTCACTAAAAAGACTGGCATCATCAAAAAAATCCATCATAGGATCAGTCATCTTGATAAGTCTGTACTGCTTTTTCTCTCAACTCCAAATGGAGTCAATTTTGGTGCTTTGCAGTGAACAGAAACAAATGATATCCAGTGGTCACCACCTTATCCAAGGCATGCCAACATCCATTAGTGATGAAATGTTCATGTCGAAGTGTTAAAGCATCCGGGGGGGGGGGGGGGGGGGGGGCGAGAGAAAGATAAAAGAGAAAAATTACTTTCATGGCTTGTGCTTCATTGCTCCTTCCCCTTCCCAATACTTTTCCAGTAAACATTAGTTTAACTAATGTTTAACTAAACCACAAATCAAGTTATTTTTGCT
The DNA here is from genome assembly GCF_012275295.1 of Melopsittacus undulatus. NCBI lineage: Eukaryota > Metazoa > Chordata > Aves > Psittaciformes > Psittaculidae > Melopsittacus > Melopsittacus undulatus. Next base: position 462,365 of record NW_022993943.1, read on the forward strand.
TATACTTGATGCCCTGGGCAGCATGTATCCTTTTTGTGCCTTATGTAGCTGAAGTGATAGTTAATATTTTAAATGTAATGGTTTCATGTTTTTCATTCAGTTTGCTGTTAACCACGTTTTAGTTTCCTTTGCCATTTTCATTAAAGCTACCAAATTGTAACAGAATTGTGGTTTCAGCAAACCAGAATTAAAAAGTGTTTGTAGGAAGAAACCATACATACCATACACTGTGTACACAAAATGCACACAATTCTGTATGTTTAAACAAGAAACTTAACAAGGTTACAAACTATATTTAGAAACAAAACTACCTTGAGTTTAATAGGAAATGCTAAGATACTCAAATTCTTCCTTTTAAGTTCAATTAAGTAAGATTATGAAAAACTGTATTTTACCTCACTCAGAGACAAAACAGAACTAAAGTCAAGACAAGAGGATGAATACAGTGATAAAGTCAAAGAAAAGCACAGGAAAAGAACTACCTTTGTCTAAACACCAAAGTTTACACACCTATTTTTGAAAAACAAGTTGTTTTCCTTTTTTTTATTTAATCACAGCATCACTGAGCAATCACCAATGAATTAGCTTGCATTCAGGGATTTCAGGCAAGAGGAGCTGAAAAGGATGGTTAGTTTAACTTGAGCTTAAGAACTTGCACATTCATAGTGTAATCAAACAGAATGAGAAATGAATGAAAATGTGTCTCCGTGATAATTTACCTCTCCAAGTAACTAGCAAACCTCTCAAACAGAGCAGCAATCACTTTAAATTAGCATCTTCATGGAATAATCATTCCTTTATCCTGTCAATACATATATCCAATTTCTATAAGAAGTAAATGGCCACAGCACTTAAATCCTGACCCTATTACTAAAGCTCATGTTCATGCACTCCCTTCCCCCCCATTTTAATTGCAATTCTTTATTAATGAATTCTCCTAAGAATGAATATGGGATCTTTCCAGAAAGATAGGTTCTTTTCATGGTGAACCTATTAAATACAAAGTGGTCTTTAACAAGGCTTGTAGCGCCTACAAAATCCATCACATTTTTTCAGGATATTTGATTTGGAAAAAGTAGCCCTTCACACAAAGCCATTTTCCAAAATTTATTGAGCAATTGTGCTTTTTTTTTCTTCTATACTTATATATGAAGACATAAAATCCTCAGCTTGCAAATTGTGAAGGCTCATGAAGGCAAACTGCGATGCATTTCTAAACTTAACTGGCACACACTTACTATTTTCCTGTCCCTTCCTTAAAAAAAAAAACAAAAAAACCAAACAACAAAACAAAACCAATACACACACAACCAACCAACAACAAAACAAACACAAAACCTACCATCATAAAGCAAATTTAATGAAATAAAAGAACACAGTTCTGACTTGGAACCTTTACATGCTTTCTGTAAGTGATTCTCTTTTCCATGTCTTTAGTCCCACTTACATAGAAAATTATGGCAGCTACAATTATATTTTAACACACTTATATCCAACCTTCTTCTCCAAACAGATCTGTCACACCAATTTGAACTTCGAACATGCTTTTACCTTCAAATGGCAGAAAACCACTCAAGGAAGTAAACATTTGGAAGATTTTAATCTATATGACTTGACAGCTGCAAGTTTAACAATGTAATGGCAGCCAGCGTTTTGCAGTACCAGTTCACAGAATCACAGAATCCCAAGGGTTGGAAGGGACCTCAAAAGATCATCTAGTCCAACCCCCCTGCAAGAGCAGGGTAACCTAGAGTACATCACACAGGAACTTGTCCAGGTGGGCCTTGAATATCTCCAACGTAGGAGACTCCACAACCTCCCTGGGCAACCTGTTCCAGTGCTCTGTCACTCTTACAGTAAAGTTCTTCCTGATGTTAACGTGGAACCTCCTATGCTCCAGTTTACACACATTGCCCCTTGTTCTATCACTGGATATCACTGAAAAAAAGCCTAGCTCCATCATCCTGACACCCACCCTTTACATATTTGTAAACACTGATGAGGTCACCCCTCAGTCTCCTCTTCTCCAAGCTAAAGAGACCCAGCTCCTTCAGCCTCTCCTCATAAGGGAAGTGTTCTACTCCCTTAATCATCTTTGTGGCTCTGCACTGGACTCTTTCAAGCAATTCCCTGTCCTTCTTGAACTGAGGGGCCCAGAACTGGATGCAATACTCCACATGCGGTCTCACCAAGGCAGAGTAGAGGGGGAGGAGAACCTCTCTTGCCCTACTAACCACACCCTTTCTAATGCACCCTAGGATGCCATTTGCCTTCTTGGCCACAAGAGCACATTGCTGGCTCATGGTCATCCTCCTATCCACCAGGACCCCCAGGTCCCTTTCCCCTTCACTCCTTTCCAGCAGGTCAACCCCCAACCTGTACTGGTACATGGAGTTGTTCTTCCCCAGATGCAAGACTCTACACTTGCTCTTGTTGAATTTCATCAAGTTTCTCCCTGCCCAACTCTCCAGCCTGTCCAGGTCTCGCTGAATGGCAACACAGCCTTCCGGTGTGTCAGCCACTCCTCCCAATTTAGTGTCATCAGCGAACTTGCTGAGGGTACACTCAGTTCCCTCATCCAGGTCGTTGATGAAAATATTAAACAGCACTGGTCCCAGCACCAACCCCTGAATGACTCCACTAGTCACAGACCTCCAGCTAGATTCTGTGCCACTGACCACAACTCTCTGCCTTCTTCCTTTCAACCAGTTCTTGATCCACCTCACTACCTGATCGTCAAGCCCACATTTCCTTAACTTATCTATGAGGATGCTGTGGGAGACAGTATCAAATGCCTTACTGAAATCAAGAAAAACCACATGTACCGCTCTACCATCATCCCTCCACCTAGTCACTTCCTCATACAAGGCTATAAGGTTGGTCAAACATGACTTCCCCTTCATAAAACCATGTTGGCTGTTCTTAATAACCCCCTCATCTTAATATGCCTAGAGATGAAGTCAAGAATAAGTTGTTCCATCACCTTTCTAGGGACGGAGGTAAGGCTGACCGGTCTATAATTACCCGGGTCCTCCTTCTTGCCTTTCTTATAGACTGGTGTGACATTTGCCATCTTCCAATCCTCAGGCACCTCTCCCGTTTCCCACGATTTACCAAAGATTATGGAGAGTGGCCTAGCAATGACCTCCGCCAGCTCCCTCAGCACCCGTGGGTGCATTCCATCTAGACCCATTGATTTATAGATTTATTGATTTATAGATTTATAGATCCAAAATACTTCTCATGGAAGATAAGCTCCAACTAGAGCAGCATCTTAATCAGAATGGGGAACCTGGTTGCACAAAACACAGCATTTTCTCCAAGTATTATTTATTCTGAAAACATACTTGAATCAGAAGAGAAACATCTTCCAGCTCTTAGTTTTTCGTGTGGTCAACTGAACACGTCTACTATCTTTAATCTACTAGTTCTTAAGACATCTATTTTAAACTAAAAACTTAAACCAAAGTGTTAGAACAAAAGAAATGGTATTAAAATAGATCTTACAAGTCCAACTAAATGAAAAAATACTAATTTCTGCTCAACCCATGTTTTTAATTTAAAAACAATGTTGTACATTCTACGGTCTAAAACTATATTTTCAATTACAAACAGAATATAAATCAATGCATTATTCTTGTTCCTCTTAATCTTCAAAAGTAGCTTGCACGTACTACTGTCGTAATTTTAAGTTTTCAAATTAAAATATTTTTGAAATTTTACTTATATTCAAAACCACTTTGAAATTAAATTGGCTACACTCATCACAGTTTTATTCTTTTCCTTAAGCGTGGCAAGAAAAATAAATCAACACCTGAGCTAGATTAAAAAAACTGAACTTTCAACTTACAGTTAAAGGAAACAAAAAAACAAAAAAAAAACCCAAAAAAAAGGAGGCTTGCCAGGCTGGTCAAGAAAGCTTTAAATATACTATACTAGACACACTGTGGGAGATGGGCATCATTCCATCCCAACACACCCAGTCAGTTGCCAGCACCTATAATAAATGCTCAGAGTGCTGTAGAGATATTTCAACCACTCCAGCCAATGAGACAGCTTCATTTGGAGCTCAGCTCAGATGCCTCTATACAAATACCCATAGTACAGGGAATAAACATGGGGAATTAGAGATGTGTGCACGTCTATGGGGATATGATATAACTGGTATTACAGAAACATGGTGGGATGGCTCCTATGACTGGAGTGCTGGAATGGAAGGCTATAGGCTCTTTAGAAAAGATAGGCCCAGCAGATGGGGAGGGGGAGATGCTACTTATGTTAGGGACAGGCTGGAGAGTATGGAACTCTCTCTGGGAACAGGTGATCAGTCAACAGAGAGTTTGTGGGTAAGGGTCAAAGGGAGAACAGCAATGGGGGACATTACTGTGGTGATATGTTACAGACTGCCTGATCAAGAGGACTCTGTGGATGAAGCACTTATAGAGTATATATATAGAGAGTATATATATAGACAGACATGAACAGCCTCACACTTGCAGGCTCTTGTCCTCATGGGAGATTTCAACCATCCTGATATCTGTTGGACGGAAGGTACAGGCCGGCACAATCAATCCAGGAGGTTCCCTGACTGTATGGAAAACAACTTCCTTCTTGTCATGGTTTAAGACCAGCCAGCAACCCAGAACCACACAACACCCTTGCTCACTCCCCCCCTTCGTCTCCCCTCTCCCAGAGGGATGGGGAGGAGAATTGAAAGAGTGCAACTCCCACCAGTTGAGATAAGAACAGTCCAGTAACTAAGGTATAACACAAAAACACTACTGCTACCACCAATAACAATAATGATAAGAGAAATAACAAGGGAAGAGAATACAACCGCTCACCACCCACGAACCGATACCCAGACAGACCCAAGCAGTGATCTAGCCCTTCTAGGTAACTGTTTATATAGTGGGCATGTAACAGTTTATATAGTAACAGTAACAGTTTATATAGTGGGCATGACGGGTTGTGGTATGAAATACCTCTTTTGCTAGTTTAGGTCAGGTGTTCTGTCTGCTTTCTCCCAGCTTCCCCTCCTCCCTGGCAGAGCAGGACACTCACAAAGTCCTTGGTCAGTGTAAACATTACCGAGCAGCAAGTAAAAACCTCCATGTTTTCAGTGCTGTTCCCAGGCCGAAAGTCAATAACACAGCACTGCACCAGCTACTAAGAAGGAGAAAAAATGACTACTACTGCTGAACCCAGGACACTTCTGCAATAGAGGAGCTGACAAGGAGACGTGCCATGCTTGACCTCATGCTCACCAACAGGGAGGGGCTTTTTGAAAATGTGATGCTCCAGGGCAGCCTTGGCTGTAGCAATAATGAGATGGTTGAGTTCAAGACCCAAAGGACAGTGAGAAGAGCATGCAGCAACCTCACTGCCCTGGACTTCAGGAGAGCAGACTTTGGCCTCTTCAGGAACCTGCTTAGTAAGGTTCCATGGAATATGGGCAGGGGGGCCCAAAGACTGTTGCTTGATATTCAAGGATCACCTGCTCTATGCTCAGGAAGGCTGCATCCCAAACAGAAAGAAGTGCTGCAAAAGTAGTAGTTTTGTATTGTACCTTAGTTACTGAACTGTTGTTATCTCAACTCATCAACTCCAACTTACCCTCATCCCAAACTGTATGAAAAGTATCAAAGACAGACAGCAATGCAGTGTTTGGAAGCCTATTTCTACAGGGCTGATATAAAAGAAAAATAAAAATGCACTTTAAGGAATCCTGACCCATAAAATATATAATTGACTAGCTTACCTGTATTTTTTAAGTGTTTGGAGGATACATACACTCTAGTTATAGAGAAAATTTGTATTGTAAAATTCCAACATACACCAAAAAATATATATTCTAACAACTAGTCCTATAAAGCAAGGAAGAATGAAAGTGTATCCATTTATTTTATGGGTTGCACAAACAAAGCAATTTTCAAGCAGCATGACAACCTTTTTGTTTTAATCTGCCTACATCACTAATTTGTTCATTTGCTTCCTTTTATGAGAGAAAATGCCTGGTTTAGGGCCTCTGTAGTCTCTTAGTGGCTCATGTCATACATCTTTTAAATAACGTCTCTGAAAATACTTTTTAAAAGCACACTGTTTTCATCAACATTTCTCCACGACTGAATTACTGGACTAATTATTAGAATTTAGCACCAGCAGCTCATATGAAATGAATAGGTGCAGAGATATCTCAAAATTCTTGAAAAATTGCAAGACTTAAAATTCCAATTCTTTTTACAGTAAAAATAACAGCTTTACTCAGATTGAAATAAGTTAATACATCTTCATCGTGAAGGGCAACATAAATTTTTAGAATTGGAACTACTTGATTAAACAGAAACACGCAACTTACCACAATGTAAACCAGCGCAGAGGCCTTGTAACTACTTATGTTCCTGCCCTTATCATCTTATAAATGCAAAGTAAATTTAAGTAGCTTACTCACCAATGGAGGAATAAAAAGAGAAAGCTACTTTATATTTAAGGTTAAAGAGTTAACAAAGAGTAGTAATCACAGAGTTGTTGATACCTGAGGTTTGCATCCTACTGATTCACATCTCACTAACTTCTCTGCATGCCCTCGATTTATACACAGAGCCTGGCACAGGGATCCCCAAACTGGTAACTTTTGAGAACATCTGTATTAACTTTTGCTCTTTGGTTTACGAAAGCTGGGCATTGAAGCCTATGGTGCTTTGGAAGCCTCATTTACCAGATGCAGGAACAATTAAAAAGTTCAGTTTTCAGTTGTTGGTGTGAGGGGTTAGGGGTGTATAAGAAAACTGTGAGTAGTTAAAACCAAAAGATATCAATTGCTACCCTTTCTTTAACAGCTAACAAAGTGTAAGATGGGAATAACAATACATTAATTTTAAAATATTCACCTTGTGAAACAAGCTAGCAAAAAGTTGATTTATGCACCAATAAATTAAAACTTGGAGCCAGGCTAAAAAATCAAGATATTGCTCAAAGATGACTGAATGTTCATATTCTGTCTTGAATGCTAATCATTTACATTTGCATATAAATGGTCATATGTAAAACAAGGTGAAATAATTATTTTACATCACACCTGCCAACTGGGAACTTATTCCATGGTGTCAAATGACATAAGTTTAAAAACAGATACAGATTGCTCTTAGGACTGATGGGCCTAGGTTTCCTGAGAAAAGAGGATTACTTTTTACTGGTGCTTCTTACAAAGCCTCAAAAGACACACAAGAGGAGAGTTAGGAACCTTATTCCTTTACATGGACTCATTTTGTCCTGCACAAGCAGGACACTAAATAACACTAAAGGGTTCAGATCTCTTCTACATAAGTGACAGAGACTGAGCTGTATTTTCTCACATTGAAGAAGTTAAACAACTTTCATAAACTGAAAAAAGTTTGTAGTTGCTAAAGATTCAAGGCACTTATGTTACAAAGACAGCAAGGAGTGCAAACCACTTCTTATGAACTGAAAGTGTATGCATCAATGCAGATGTCAAAGCTATGAAGCCACATGAGAGAATTCTGGACTCTCTTAGCCTGGTTTCTACACCTGTTCACAAAAATTTGTGTGTGAAGAGGGAATGAAGAAGTTTTACCATTTCACTGTTTTAAGCCTCAGCAGGAAAAAGCATAATTGCTCCACTTCACTAAAATAAAGATGCATGCCACCTATCCACCCAGTGGTAGACACATACAGTACCAAGCTAGCTTCAAAATCATCTCCTTGTCACCCCCACAGGAAGTCAGCTTGTTCCCCCTTATCTAGAAAATGCCAGTCTATAAATTTCCACCTTGCACTTTCACAGCCTCTTTTTAAACCTCCACACATGGAGCAGCAATCTGCAGCCATGTGCCATCAGTTCTCACCCCAAAAATCTTCCAGCCCAGAAGGACAGCAGACTGCATGCCCATCCATCTCTCCTGGACACATCTCATGCAGTGTCAATCCTCCCCTTCTATATTCCTTTACCCAGCTCCCACGTTTTCTTTTGTCATGGATTCAAGCCAGTGGTCTGCCAAACTCAGCTCTTCCTTCTACTTTGCTTGACCTGGGAAATTAAAAAATTCCTCTCTCTGCCCACCTCCACTATCTTGCATAGTGAGAAACCAGGTCTAACGTTTCCACTTTCCTGCCTGTGAGGGTGCCACATCCCTCTCTCTCCCACGCAGCTCCCTTCCTAAAGGGCACAAGGCAGCTGGGGATATTCTTGCTCTACCTCCTCCACCCAAACCTTTCCTCCCACTGCCACCTCCTCGCTGGAAGACAGAAGGACCTCTGTCTTCTGACTTCCCCGAGATAGAAACCAGACCTCTTCCCTTCTCCCTACCATCTTCTTACCTGAAGGCGTCCCGGGGCACGATATCCAGCCTCTCCCTCTACCCCCTACATGGGGAAAGCGCAACTCTTCCCCTCCAAACTTTGCCCCACTCGCCCTTCCGCTTCAGCCCCACTGCGGGGCCGGGGACCGTATCACAGAGAGCCCCCACCCACCCCACTGCACCCCCGCCGGCCCAGAAAAATTCGCCTCATCGCCGCCTCCCACCCTCACCCTTCCTCCTCCCACCTTCACCAGAGAGGTGCGAGGGGCCGGCGAGCAGCTCCGCACCCGTCGACTCCACCACCAGTGTCTGCAAGGGGCGGAAGCAAGTGGTGGGAGAGCCCGTGCGGCGAGCAGGCCGCGCCGTGCTCCAGCGGGAGGAGGGGCGGCGGACGGCTGACGGGGCGCCAAGGCCAACTAGTGTCTCCGGCACCTGAAGCGCGGCCTGTTCCGGGGATAGTGGGAAGTAGCCCATCCCTCCACACGTACTCACCGCCGTGTTCGCCATTACGCAGCAACAGCAACGCCAGGAACCGCCGCCGCTGGCCAGCGGGAAGCACGCGCGCGGGGGGGAATGACGGGACAGTAAGGAAGAGGAGATGCCCCGCGCCTGACAGCTCCCCCGCCTGACGTGGCGGCTCTGAGGTCAACAACGGCGGTTTTCCATCCCTCTCTCCCAGCGCCTAGGGAGCTGTTGGCGGAGGATGTCACTTACCGAGTGGCTGGCGCAGGCCAGGAGAGGTGGGCGGTGGCGTCGCAGGCAAGGGCGGTGCGATATGCTGTGCTGAACTCCCCTCCCCCACCACCCACTGCGCAGTGAGACAGGGCAAGCCCCGGACGAAATTTCACCACACCGCAACCCTAGAACACCCGCAAGCAAAGGCTGGGGGGTGCATTTACATATCTGTCACCTCCACGGTGATTAGCCGCCTGCTAACACGGCGCCTCGGCCAGGGAGGGAGCGGTAGCGGCTGAATGGGGCAGCAAGTAGTGGGAGGAAGGGGAGGACGGAATAAAGACACAAGCAGGAAAAGGGGTGTGCGCAGTGAAAAGTGTGTACGGCAGTTGGGCAAGGGAAACGGGAGTATGCAGATTTACTTCCCGAGATACTTTCACCTTCCACTACAGCCCCCGTGGGAGAGGGCAGCCCTAAGTGATGAAGCTGATGAAGTAATACGTGCACACTGCGGGCCCAGCCGAGCCTATCCAATATAGTCCCCTACGCCGACAGAAACCAATCCCGGCCGCGTTTACTCTGGAGGCTCCGACGGAGACCAGGCCCAGGATGCTGAACAGGCCGCAGCTGAGGAGAGACCGCCACGGTGCTACTGGCTGGAGCAGCAGGGGGAGCCGGGGTTCTCCCTGGAGAAAGGAATCTGGGAGCTCCGGCACGTTTCTGCCTTGCGCTGGTACAATCGCTATCGGCGGTTTCCTCAGGAGCAGCGCGGTGGTCGACCCAGCGCCGCGGGGCATAGCAGGGTGGAACTCGCCTCGCCGCTTCACGGGAGGAGGAAAAAGAGGGCTCCCGTTGCTGACGTTTCCTTTATTACAATAAAACTTGGGGTTCGTGTAAGGCCTCCACCCAAGATGCAGCTTGTGAGCGAAGTCTTTCTCCAGAGAGAGCCTCTATGGTCAGCATCTCGATTACTGACTTGACCTATGGATGACATTGCCAGATGTTGCATTGAAGCCCAAGTGCTAGCAGGGAGAGCAAAAAGCCTCCCTTTCGAAGGTAAATAAAGATGGACACCAGACAGGGCGAGCACAATCTCAGGCACACCACATGAAGCCACTTTCAAGTACAGCACTTTAATATGTTAACAGTGAAAATGGATTCCTATGAAGTTAACTGTGAAAAACTAAAGAATAAGGTATTGTTTATTAAGATATATGTTAGGTATATATATATGTTAAGCCCAATATAAAGGTTAGACAACAAAAGATATGAAATTGCTTATGCACACAGTTAACGGACACAGTTTATGCAAGATAAGATAAACCACAATCGCTTACACCAATTAAACCAGAAACCGTTTATGCAAACATAAGATGACCACAAGGTGTTACAGAAACTGGCTTGCAAGATGTTCCAGGAACTGGCAGAAATAAGACAAACCACTCCATATAAGGACATAAATGAAGGGTCAACTATGGAACAAAGGAGGAAGACTTCTTACTTCGGCCTCACCGACCACCGGGAGGCAGAGGTCGACCCCCTAGCAACAGCTGAAGCATGCGCAGAGTACCTCAACTACGTCATGAACATGGAAGTAAAAGATGTATAAGGGAGGGCTTTTTGAACTGCTCAGTACGGCAGTAGGCGGAGCGCAGACTCCCCTGCCGTCCAGCGCTGTCTTTGCTCATATTCTACTTGCTATAATTAATAAAATCCTAATTGGATTATGATCCGTTGTGGTCTCAATTTATAACATTAACTATAAGTCTTTCCCTTTGCTTTTAAAATCATACTGATGCGCAGATAGACTCCACAACTAGTTAAAGTTGTAAAGTAGGTATGCTTTTATTCAGCGCTGAGGTGCATGGGGATAGCTCCTCCAAAGCATGCTGAAACAAGGGGAACACAAAATCACAAAATGGAATATATAAACCTTTAGAATTAGTTTTAAGCAATGTTAAGTGCAATGGCTTTGTAACATTAGCAGTGGAAAATTACTGAGGTGCATAATAAATAGAAAAAATAGAGTACAGAGAACATACTGGCACAAGATAAATCGTTATAGTTGATATGGTCTTAAGAAAAACAGTCTAGAAAAACAGGACGCAGGGATAAGGAGTATCTGGGAATAGCAGGTGTCCAGGATAGGCTACGGGTAAACTAACTGATAAGTAGGAAGATAGGAGGATTATTATGTCTCTGGTGCTAATGAACCAATTAAACTGGTATAAGCATCTACTGTGCATGCTTCAAAGGCTGCCAGAAGTGATGAAGATTGTTGGAAGAAGTAAACGACCCTCAGAGACCACCACCACAATTCTGTACGCATGCGGGGAGCTTTCTGGAAAGTGATGTAATCCATACGTAGCCTCATGAATATGTATGTATGCCCAGGGACTATATAAGGATGGCTTGTGTAGCAATAGGGAAACACACGTTAGGAGGAGTTATCCCCCGTGTCTCCCGACGCCGCAATAAAGAATACCTGCTTGTCAGCTTGAAAACTTTGTTGGCAAGTTTGTTCCTGGAGTTTTCTCCAAATCAATGCACACCTCAGGGTTGTTCTCCCTTTACATTTATTCTCTTAAAGTATACATAGACATGAGGTTGCTCAATCTGCCTATGCATATTTATTATCTATCCCCGCTTCGCATTATAATGAGCCGGAAGGTCCTATGCACCTGCGCAGTGCCCCTTCTGGTCATGGGCAGGGGTCTCAGGATGAAGTAAATGAATCTTCCTCTTGTGGGTAGGGGTCTTCAAGATGAAGTAAATGAGTCTTCCTCTTCTTAAACTTTACACCTTTTAACCTTCAGACATGGCCTTGGGGTTTGGTCAGTGCCCAGTCTGCCTCTCCTTGGCTTATCAGTAGAACCAATCATCTGCTTTTGTCCCTTGTCAGTAGAACTAGCATCTGCTTCTCCCCCTCCAGCAGTAATCAATGCCTAGGCAAGATGGCAATGGCAGGTACTTAGGACAGACAATACTTTTGTTTAAGCAAAGGAATTCCTTTAACCCCCTTGTACAATTTCTCTGTATTACCCCCCTGTACATTGGTTACCCCTGTATCAATACAAAGTGCATTAAATGCCAAGTATTGATTTCAAGACCAAAATTTAGAAGTAGCAGTTTACAAGACACTTCACATTTATATCATGCTCTGAGTTAACATTTTTTAAAATTTTTGATCCACAAAGTTCCCTGTAGCAGAAGACCACAGCAGAAAGCTGGAGGAGGCAGTTTCTAGCATGTTTGCAATGAGCATCACTGAAGGGGCTTGCATGCAGTTCTATCTGTAGTGGAATATAAATAGAAAAAGCTCTTTAGGTGGGTAGTTACATAATTCTTGCTGAGTTGACTTAAAGACTAAATCAGGAGTACCAGAGAACAGAACTCCCAGTCCAAGTTGCCTACACTTGGATACTGTGCCTGGGAGGACTGTATGTACAGAGGTAATGAGAAATCCCATCCTAACTCTTCCTACTGTAGTTTGCTAACAGGAAACTAAGGATATATTTCAGTTCCCTCCAACCTGTTGCTTTCATATTTAGGATACTAATTAACATAAGACTTTGTCATTTTAACCAGTATTAAATTTCCTGGGTATCTGTTGTGGTTTAAACTCAGCCACACAGTCTCGCTCGCTCACTCCCCGCTTCCCCACTCCCGGAGAGATGGGGAGGAGAATCTAAAGAATGTAACTCCCACAGGTTGAGATAAGAACAGTCCATAACACAAACCACTAGTGCTACCACCAATAATAATAATGATAAGAGAAATAACAAGGGAAGAGAATACAATACCACCAGCCAACCAATACCTAGCCCAACCCCTCAGTGATCTTGCCCTTCTGGGTATCTCTCAGTTCACATCCTGGGCATGACGTGCTGTGGTATGGAATACCTCTTTGGTTAGTTTGGGTCAGGTGTCCTGTCTCTGCTTCTTCCCAGCTTTCCCTCTTCCCTGGCAGAGCATGAGACTCAGAAAGTCCTTGGTCAGACTAAACATTTGAGCAGTAACTACAAACGTTGTTATCAGCGCTGTACGCAGGCCGAAAGTAAAAAAACTGTGCTGCACCAGCTACTAAGAAGGAAAAAGGATGACTGCTACTGCTGAACCTAGGACAGTATCTTATGGGCTTAATTATATATTGTAGTACATTAATTGATTTCAAGATTTCTAAATAGATATTACTTCTGAAGGCAAGCCTTAAAGTGAGCTATTTGAATGTTTAAGATTTCCAGCACCTTCCTCTTTTTCTTCATGGATAGAAGTTTAATCGTGTTTCCAGGTTGTTTAGAAAGTCCACTGTGAAGACTTATGGTAAAGTTTCTGTACTTTCTTCTTTTAGCCATCCCTAGGGACTTTGCTTCTTTTCTAATTTCCCTATCTCTGTCTAATAATTCAGAACATCAGAAAAATAAAATACCTGTTTGCCTGTTTGATTGTTTTGTTTGTATTTTTTTCCTTCTCTCCCATCCTAGTGCTTTTCAAAAGAGACCACATTAATATCTGTTCCCCAACCTCCTGTTGTGGTTTAAGCCCAGCCAGTAACTCAGAACCACACAGCCACTCACTCACTCCCCCCACTTCTTCCCCCCTGCTCCCAGAGGGATGGGAAGGAGAATCAAAAGAATATAAATCCCACAGGTTGACATAAGAACAGTCCAGTAACTATGGCACCACACAAAACTACCACTACTACCACCAATAATAATCATTACAAGGGAAATAACAAGGGGAGAGAATATAAAACTATCAACATATAGTTAAGTCCACCCCTCAATCACAAGCCCATCTATATATTCAGTCTCAGCCTTGATGGCCTGAGGTGTCATAGGCACACTGGGCTAAAAATAATTCAGCCTGTGTGGTTTAAGCCGAGCTGGTACTTCAGAACCACGCAGCCACTGGCTCACGCCCCTCCATTTTCCTCCCCCCGCTCCTGGAGGGATGGCAAGGAGAACTGAAAGAATGTAACTCCCACAGCATAAGAACAGTCCAGTAACTGAGGTATACTACAAAACCACTACTACTTGTGCAGACAGTCTTCTCACAGGAGAATGAATATTTGGTACATGAGGTCTGAATAACGCTGAGGGATACAGCAAGGCCATGGGAGGCCCGAGAATGCTTAAGCAAGATAAGAAGAAGCTGGAATTCACTGAGTTATGAGAACTGTGGACTGTTGGCAAGCGTTCCAGGTCAAGTTCTCACACCTGTGCTTAACCAATTATATGTTAGTCACTAAGGGACTTCAAGACAAGTATCCAATCATGATATGCCAAATTGCTGTAGGTGTGTGTAAGCAATAGTATATAAGGAGTTAATGCTTTGCAATAAATGGCTTTTTTTCTGATCATATTGGTCTATGACTGAGTCAATTCCACGGCAACTACTACCACCACCAATAATAATAATGATAAGGAAACGAACAAGCGGACAGAATACAATTCCTCACCACCCGCTGGCTGATACCCAACCCAACCTGAGCAATGATATAGGTCTTCTGGGTAACTCCCCCCAGTTTATATACTGGGCATGATGTGCTGTGGTATGGAATACCCCTTTAGTTAGTTTGGATCAGGTGTACTGTATCTCCTTCCTCCCGACTTCTTATGCCCCTCCTCACAGGCAGACCATAACATTGGGAAAGTTCTTGATCAGAGTAAGAAATATTTAGCAAAAATTCAAAACATTGGTGTGTTGTCAGCACTGTTCTAAGGCTAAAAGTCAAAAACACAGCACTGCACCAGCTACTAAGAAGGAGAAAAATGTGTGCTACAGCTGAACCCAGAACAGTATGCACCACTTATTCCATACCATTCATGTCATGCTCAGATCAAATTTTTTTTAAATGTACCATTACTTTTTGTCTCATGTATATATATGCACACAAACACCCAAAGAGAGAGAGATATCATTCCTTAGTCCATGGACCAATCCCTATAAAGTTCCTGAATTCATCCAGTCATGTTTCATCTCTTGCAATAGTCATTCAGTGTGGAAATTCTTAAAGAGCCAAGGCCACGTAGTGAGTGATTCCGATACCCTGAGCCTTATTACTGTAAAGTAAGAAGATTCTTGGCAGGCATAAGCAAGGTCAATTGTCTTGTTAGGCCTCTGTAATTTTCCACTGAAAACGTGCAGAGAATGATCTCTGCCAAGGTTGTAGTTTCCCACTGTATTTTTAGAGTAAGGTATTTAATCACAATTATAACAAGTTGTAAACATTAGCTCTGTAAGCGATAGTAACCTGTAGACTAACCAATTAGAGCTCAGTATCCAAGGCTGTTACATAAGGGAGTGAGGGTATAAGAAGAGCACTGTATCTAATAAAGTTTGGCAATCATTTGATCACATTGATCATCTCCGCGTTGTCCGTGACTCCTGCGTCGACATTTCAGGGCAGGAGAGACAGTGTGCAGTGTTGGATTGTTGTCTGCTGACAACACTGCCGCACTCATCTGGTCACTGCTGAGCTCATCTCGTTTAATCAAAGTTCATTCTTTGTTAGGGTGATTGTTGGAGGGAAGTGATGAGTCGATGGTGACATGAGGACAGTTCCACTGCTGCTGCTGGATTTTCCCATGACTTTATTATCTGCTGATGATCATGCTAGCACATATCTTCTTTTCAAAGCCCAGAGTGTTGGAGATGGGCATCTACCTGATGGGCAGTAAAAGTTTTATATAGCAGGCAACAGCATATAACTGAGTTCATTGGCTGTTTTCCCCCACAACTAAATCCCCTTGAGGTACACATCGTAATTCCCCATCTTCCCTCATTACTCAACAAGTACATCTGGGAATCTGAGCAAAAGTAATCCCACAACTGTGTTTACCTTTAACGGAAGCAGAAATAACCCAGACTGTCTTCCCCAGCAAATTCTCTATGTGTACCACAGGAACTTTATAACCCTCTATGGTATGTGAAAGTTCTGACTGGGCTAAGCCAGACCTGTTGACAGACACACTAGTGTTGACCAACCATGTCAAGGTTGCTAAGGCACCAGAAAGGGCAATATAACCCCATTTTAAAGAAGGGGAAAATGGATGACCCAGGGAATTACAGACCAGTCAGTCTCACCTCTGTGCCTGGCAGGTTCTCTCGGAAGGCATGCTAAGGGACATGAAAAACGAGGTGGTTGGTTTAAGCCAGCACGGCTTCAGTAAGGGGAAATCCTGCCTGACCAATCTGGTGGCCTTCTATGATGGGGCTACAGAACTGATGGACAGGGGTAGAGCACTTTATGTCATCTACCTGGAATTGTGCAAAGCGTTTGACACTGTCCCACACGACATCCTTGTTTCTAAATTGGAAAGACATCAAATTGATAGGTGGACCACTTGGTGGCTTAAAAAGTGGTTGTATGGCTGCGTGCAACTGTTGTGGTCAATGGCTCAATGTCCTGCTGGAGACCAGTAATGAGTGGTGTCCCTCAGGGATTGTTGTTGGGACCGGTCTTGTTCAACATCTTTGTCGGTGACATGGAAGGTGGGATTGAGTACGCCCTCAGCAAATTTGCTGATGACACCAAGGTGTGTGGTTCGGTTGATACACTGGAGGGAAGTAATGCCATCCAGAGGGACCTTGACACGCTTGTGAGGTGGGCAGATGCCAGCCTCATGAAGTTTAACCATGACAAGTGCAAGGTCCTACACCTGGGTTGCAGCAATCCCAGGCACAGCTACTGGTTGGGCAAAGAAGAGGTTCAGAGCAGCTCTGCAGAGAAGGACTTGGGGTTAACATCAACTGCTCTGCCCCTGTCGATTGTTTTCGTAGCCCCGTCATAGAAGGCCACCAAATTTTTTAGTCAGGATTTCCCCCTAGTGAATCCATGCCGGCTGTCATCAAGCACCTTGTTGTTTTTCATGTGCGCTAGCATGCTTTCCAGGAGAATCTGCTCCAAGATTTTGCCAAGCACAGAGGTGAGACTGACTGGTCTGTAATTCTCTGCGTCATCCATTTTCCCCTTCTTGACAATGGGGGTTGTAAGGGGAAATTGGTGATGGGACACATTACTGTGGGGATATGTTACAGACCGCCTGATCAAGAGGAACCTGTGGATGAAGAACTCTACAGACAAATAGGGAAAGCCTCACACTTGCAGGCCCTTGTTCTCATGGGGAACTTCAACCACCCTGACGTCTGTTGGGGCGACGGTACGGCCCGGCACAAGCAATCCAGGAGGTTTCTCAATTATGTGGAAGAGAACTTCCTTCTGCAAGCAAAAAAGGAGCCGACGACGATAGGTGCCCTGCTTGACCTCGTGCTCACCAACAGGGAAGGGCTTGTTGGAAATGTGACTCTCCAGGGAAGTCTAGGATGCAGTGATCACGAGATGGTCGAATTCGAGGTCCTCAAGACAGTGAGAAGAGCGTGCAGCACGCTCACTGCCCTGGACTTCAAGAGAGCAGACTTTGGCCTCTTCAGGAACCTGCTTAGCAAGGTTCCATGGGATATAGCCCTTGAGGGCAAGGGGCCCCAAGACTCTTGGTTAATATTCAAGGATCACCTGCTACAAGCTCAGGAGTGTTGCATCCCAACTAGAAGGAAGTGCAGCAGGAGGGGCACAAGACCTCCTTGGATGGATAAGGAGCTGCTGAGAAAAATTCACAAGAAAAAAGAGGCATATAAAAGGTGGAAGCAAGGACAGGTGGCCTGGGATGAATACAGGGATGTTGTCCGGGAAGTTAGGGACCAAGTTAGGAAAGCTAAGGCCCAATTGGAGCTAAACTTGGCAAGGGGTGTTAAAGATAATAGGAAGGGATTTTATAAGTATGTAGCGGCTGAAAAACAGACTAAGGACAATGTAGGCCCCCACCGGAAGCTTTCGGGAGAACTGGCTACACAGGACTTGGAGAAGGCTGAGGTTCTGAATGGCTTCTTTGCCACGGTCTTCACTGGCAAAGGCTCTGACCGCAGCACCCAAGTCTTGGAGGGCGGACGCAGGGACTGTGAAGGCTTAGACCTTGGGCCCACTGTAGGAGAGGATCTGGTTTGAGACCATCTTAAGAACCTGAATGTACACAAATCCATGTGACCTGATGAAATCCATCTGCGGGTCCTGAAGGAGTTGGCAAATGAAGTTGCAAAGCCACTGGCCATCATATTTGAAAAATCATGGCAGAGAGTTGAAGTTCCTGACGACTGGAAAAAGGGAAATATAACCCCCATTTTCAAGAAGGGGAAAATGGATGACCCGGGGAATTACAGACCAGTCAGTCTCACCTCTGTGCCTGGCAGCTTCTCTTGGAAGGCATGCTAGAGCACATGAAAAACAACAAGGTGCTTGGTGACAGCCAGCATGGCTTTACTAGGGGAAAATCCTGCCTGACCAATTTGGTGGCCTTATATGACGGGGCTACAAAAGTGATGGAGAGGGGTGGAGCAGTTGACATCATCTATCTGGACTTGTGCAAAGCGTTCTACACTGTCCCACATGACATCCTTGTCTCTAAATTGGAGAGACATCAATTTGATAGGTGGACCACTCGGTGGATAAAGAACTGTCTGGATGGTCGCACTCAAAGAGTTGTCAGTGGTTCAATGTCTGGCTGGAGACCAGTAATGAGTGTTGTCCCTCAGGAATCAGTGTTGGGACTGGTCTTGTTTAATATCTTTGTCGCTGACGTGGACAATGGAATTGAGTCGTTTGCCGATGACACCAAGCTGTGTGGTTCTGTTGATACGCTAGAGGGAAGGAATGCCATCCAGAGGGACCTTGACACGCTTGTGAGGTGGGCTGATGCCAACCTCATGAAGTTTAACCATGAGAAGTGCAAGGTCCTACACCTGGGTCGGAGCAATCCCAGGCACAGCTACAGGTTGGGCAAAAAGGAAATTCATGGTAGTCTTGCGGAGAAGGACTTGGGGGTGTTAGTCAATGAGAAAATGAGCATGAGCCAGCAGTGTGCACTCACAGCCCAGAAAGCCAACCGTATCCTGGGCTGCATCAAGAGGAGCGTGACCAGCAGGTCAAAGGAGGTGATCCTGCCCCTTTACTCTGCTCTCGTGAGACCTCACTTGGAGTACTGTGTGCAGTTCTGGAGTCCTCAACATAGAAAGGACATGGTACTGTTGGAGCAGGTCCAGAGGAGGGCCACGAGGATGATCAGGGGACTGGAGCACCTCCCATATGAAGACAGGCTGAGAAAGTTGGGGCTGTTCAGCCTGGAGAAGAGAAGGCTGCGTGGAGACCTCATAGCAGCCTTCCAGTATCTGAAGGGGGCCTACAGGGATGCTGGGGAGGGACTATTCATTAGGGACTGTAGTGATAGGACAAGGGGTAACGGGTTGAAACTTAAACAGCAGAAGTTTAGATTGGATATAAGAAAGAAATTCTTTACTGTTTGGGTGGTGAAGTACTGGAATGGGTTGCCCAGGTGCCGCGGCCAGGTGGAGGGGAGAAAACACCGATACGATGTAGGTTCACAAAATGCTCCGTTTACTGATTAGAAGGCTGCTCTTAATATACTGTCTTACATGCGATCACGCATTACTTGATTGGCTGCTTCGCTTTGCCCACGAGGGATACACGCTCCCCTTTACCTCTCCTGATTGGTTTCACACCTTCGCTTCAGCTTAGCGTTACATCATGCTTCTGCAATTACTGGCATCCTGTTATTGCATTCCTGTTTTGCTGATCTTGACACTTCTTCTTCTTTTAACCTGGGGCCATAAGTTCACTTTCTCACAGCTTGCTGTAGGCCTGTTCAAGCGCCCATGCTCGACCCCCAACATCTCCCCCTCTTTTTTCAAATAAAGCGTTTGTCATCTGCTGCATGCGTTGCATAATACATTGTAACAAACAAGGTCCAAAAAACAAAATTAACAACATAATCGTTATTGGTCCGCTAAACATCATGATTAAACTCCTTAATCAACTACTTATTCCTAACGATTTTAACCAAGAGTCTATAGGATTTGTTTCTACAGTAAGTTCTTTCATATTTTCTTTAAGTTCAAACAATTTCTTGTGAATAGATTCAGAATGATCAGAATGATTCATACAACACATGCCCAGAAGCATCCTAATGCAAAGGGGATGTGAAGCAGCTGCAGAATTAAACTGTACAGTGTAAACAGTCAAGGAGTTACTCCCCCTTTTTTTTTTTTTTTTGATCAGACAAAAAGCCATTTATTGCAAAGCATTAACTCCTTATATACTATTGCTTACACACACCTACAGCAATTTGGCATATCATGATTGGATACTTGTCTTGAAGACCCTTAGTGACTAACATATAATTGGTTAAGCACAGGAGTGAGAACTTGACCTCGAACGCTTGCCAACAGTCCACAGTTCTCATAACTCAGTGAATTACAGCTTCTTCTTATCTTGCTTGCTTAGGCTTCCTCGGGCCTCTCACGGCCTTGCTGTATCCCTCAGAGTTATTCAGACCTCATGTACCAAATATTCATTTTCCTGTGAGAACACTGTCTCCACATCTTCCCCTTTTTAGTTTTACGAAAAGTTTTTTACAATTTGGTTTGTCTGCTCTGTCACTGCTTGACTTGTGTAACATAACAACCCACTACTCTAGGTAGCATTATTTCAGTAAGACTGGTCTGATTTGAAGTCACTTGAACCTTTATAACATGTGGCATACCAGTGAATCCTACACACCATGTAACAAGTTGGAATAGTTGGGATTTAACAGATGTGCTCAGTATAATTGTCCATTACCCATGGTCACACATAATAGAACAGATATTACAAAGATTTTACACAGATTTCTATCACTGCTGTTTCTTTATGTTGTTCTGCGGCTTTATACTTTTCGCTGGCAGTCAGTATGGTCCTGTTGATAGCTGTACACAGCTGGGCCTACCCTTTTTCTCCTGTATGGCTCTCTGATAACAGCGGAGGCCATCCCTCACATCAAGGTCTGGCATGGCATGTGTCTCCACCGCTCTACACCTGCTGGTTGCAGCCAGCAGCGGAGCTAAAGGTTCTTCTTGGTGGCAAACACAGAGGCCAACCCAGTCTTGCCCTTGACTGCGGTAGCAGGCATTTGGTCTATCTCAGTCCTTGAACCTTATTGTCAATGCAGAGTTTCACCTGCTTAACCCCAGTAACAAGTCACTACTACAGCAAAGCACACACAGATTTACATTAGCAGAGCAACTATTACAGAGTGCATCAGCATGTTGAAGATGCTGATGACAGCGAGGGACTAACCAAAGAAACTTCTTACCAGTGGAGTTCTCCCACCCTCTTAATTTGTTCAATTACTTGCTTTATAACGCTACCATCATATTAGAATCTTTCTAGCTTTTACCTTAGCATTTTCTAGCAGCTACTGCAAATCTGCATGCTCTAACATCTCTTTCACAAGTGACAATTCCATACAATACAAGGTATAGTTTCTTGTTAGCAACTGGCTAGTAAATACAGGTGGTTTTATATGCAAAATCACAACCTCTAATAATAGCTACTTTACAAGCATGCATATTCAAGCTGTTAATTTTCAGTTGCCCTCAAGTGATGTTTTACAATCATTCGTTTCTCGCTATCTCATTCTGCTTGGGGTTTTCACGGTCAGCTCCTGTAGCTGATGCATCAAGTTCTTCTACTCATCTGTCCAGCTCATGGCAAGGTTTGACAAACTTTGCAGGCAGTCGCCAAGGACCTCTAGGTAGGAGGACAGAAATATACACCTTCCTCTGGGTTATCAGTTGTTGAGAAATAGACAGATTAAAGTGATTCCTTAAAGCAGAAGCATTCTGATGCAAACAGAATGTGAACCAGCTGCAGAAACAGACTGCACATTTTTAACAGTCAAAGGGGTTTGTTCCAGCATTACACTATTTTTTTTTTTTCAAAGTCGCTCACTCTGCTTTGCACAGCTAAAACCACCGGCCTATCGGCAACTGCACTTTTGCATTAACCTTTTCTTGCCCGAAAGGTTAAACTGCTACCTGTTAAAACTTTTACATGAACCTGACAACAAAAAATACACAGAACACTGTCTGCCCTCATCACACACACACACACACACACATATATGGGATCCCACAAGCACACTGCACACAACTACAATATTTGAAACACAAAATCCAGACAATCATTGCTCCCACTGCACAGTCCCACATACAGGACATGGCACAAGGACCTTGTGAAGACTATCAGGAAACCAGCTCCGAGAAGCATCATTGCTGTGCGAGGTGGCAGGCTCAACCTTAGCGGGTGTCCCCGCAGAGGCTCTGCCTCCCTCACATCGCATGAGGCTTGGGCTTTTATACTGACCAAAATGCACACTCGTTCCGACACAGGTGGCCAGCCTATGTTGGAAGAAGTAGCCAGCAATATCTATAAAGGTCTGCAAGGGTCGATAGAAACATGGACATACTTATATTTACCAACTTCTAGTACATGAGTATCACAGAGAGACTGTATCAAAGGAATTGTATATGGGGTCCCAACTCCACGGTCTGACACATTCTGCCCGATACCCCTGATAAGAGCATACAAGAGACCTTCCCATCTTGGGTGGGAAGCACACACACCACGGGAAACTGTGCAATACATCCACATCCCCCACCCATCTCACTTCTCCCTTTACAGCTACCCATTTATCATGAGGATATGGGGGATATAAATCAGGCTTCTTTTCCGGATGAATAGGCTCCAGGTCAAAAGCACCATCCGGGTCAGCATTGGCATTATCAGGCATCTCAGGAGCAGCAACAGCAAACTGATGAACGTGCACAGGCTCCTTCTCGGGGTCAATAGGGCTCAGGTTGAAAGGATCATCTTCATCCCCGACATCAATCTTCACTGCAGCAGCGGCAACCAGCGGAGGTTCGGGGGGGGGGGGGCACGCTGATCTCCATTATCTAATTTTTTTTTTTACTTTAACATCTCTAAAACAGTTCTCCAAATGACTAACAAACTTTTCACAGCATCATTGCCTTTCGTGGCTGCATTCCACAGCTTAACTCCTGCCCCATTCCACAAGGATATCTCAAATCCGGTAGACTCATAAATCTCTGGGTAACGTGTCTTTGACCATTTCAACATTAACTTTAGGTCTGTCTCTTTAAGGGTTGCTCCCTTCACCTTAAGAAGGACTGAAAACATCCATAAATCAGGGGCTTCTTCCTTAGTAATTTTCTCCCAAGTCTCGAGATTAAAAGCTTCACCGACTCCCACAATTCTTCCCCTATCTTACGCCATTGATCTTTGGAGAATAACTGTCCCGTATTTTCTAACAACCCCCTTCGTCGGCACCAAAATAAAAAGTCCACAAGTTCCTGTCGGGGTATCGAGTACCCTGTTTTCTTCGCTACGCATAGCACTCCTTCTATCGTAGCCTTTTCTATCGCTGATACAGCGAAACCCATCCCGAACCAGACCGCAGTCTGCCTGACTCACCGGTCAGCCGTGGCCACGTAATTTGAGCTCCTTTCCTGCCTCTCTCGGGCAGCCTGCCTCTCTCGGGCAGCCGGGATCTCCACCTTCTCTCGGCCGCGGTCTCTCTCTCTCCTGGTATCACGTCGGGGTCACCAGAATGCCGCGGCCAGGTGGAGGGGAGAAAAACACCGATACGATGTAGGTTCACAAAATGCTCCGTTTATTGATTACAAGGCTGCTCTTAATATACTGTCTTACACGCGATCACGCATTACTTGATTGGCTGCTTCGCTTTGCCCACGAGGGATACACGCTCCCCTTTACCTCTCCTGATTGGTTTCACACCTTCGCTTCAGCTTAGCGTTACATCATGCTTCTGCAATTACTGGCATCCTGTTATTGCATTCCTGTTTTGCTGATCTTGACACTTCTTCTTCTTTTAACCTGGGGCCATAAGTTCACTTTCTCACAGCTTGCTGTAGGCCTGTTCAAGCGCCCATGCTCGACCCCCAACACCCAGGGAGGTAGTGAATGCTCAATCCCTGGTGGTGTTCAAGACCAGGTTGGATGAAGCCTTGGGTGGCATGGTTTAGTGTGAGGTGTCCCTGCCCATGGCAGGGAGGTTGGAACTAGATGATCTTGAGGTCCTTTCCAATCCTAACTATTCTATGATTCTATGATTCTTCTAGTCGTCAGGAACTTCACCTGACTGCCATGATTTTTCAAGTATGATGGCCAGTGGCTTTGCAACTTCATTCGCCAGCTCCTTCAGGACCCACGGATGGATTTCTTCACGTTCCATGGACTTGTGTACGTTCAGATTCTTAAGATGGTCTTGAACCAGATCCTCTCGTACAGTGGGCCCAAGGTCTAGATTTTCACAGTCCCTGTGTCTGCCTTCCAAGATTTGGGTGGCGCAGTCAGAGCTTTTGGCTGTGAAGACCGAGGCAAAGAAGTCCTTCAGAACGTCAGTCTTCTCCAAATCCAGGGTAGCCAGGTTTTCCAAAAGCTTCCGGAGGGGGCCTACATTGTCCCTAATCTGCAGTATGTATATATATATGTGTGTGTATACATATATATATATATATATATACATACAACTCCCATTTTATCCCCAAGGCTTGGGTTATTTGATGGACAATTTTTGTGGTAAAATGTGTCCCCCTATCTGAGTCAATTCTGCTAATCATCCCCTATCTAGCTCTGACAACGGAATTGCTTCTACCCAAGGAGTTAAGTGATCTACTATTACTAATAGGAACTTACACCTCTGCACTGGAGGGAGTTCAGTAAAATCTATTTGGATGCTTTGAAAGGGCCGTATCGCCAGTTCATGCCCCCTGAGGTAGTTTTTTTCTTATAATCTTTTTATTCACTCTTTGGTAAGTCATGCATTTATCAGTTATTTGTTTCGCTAACCCAAAAGTTCCAATATATCCATACTTCCCTAAAAAGTGGTGACACAGGGCCTGTGTACCCCAGTGAGTCTTTTGCTGTATGTTTTCTAATATCTGTCTAGTCAGTGGTTTATTAAGGAGTTGTCTCCCATCAGAGAGTTTCCATTTCCCATGTTGATCTTTTTCTCCTCCTATTTTACTTAACTCTTTCTCTTCTGACTCACTGAATTTTGGAATCTCCAATTCCTGTTCCTCAGGTACCAGAACCAACATGACTCTCTCAATTCCATTTTCTGCTGCATCTCTAGCTTCTTGATCTGCTAGATTATTTCCCCTTATTCTGGGTGTCATTCCTCTCTGATGTCCCCTAACATGCACTACAGCTATTTCTTCAGGTAACTTTAATACTTCCAAGACTTCCAGGATAAGTCCTCAATGAATCAACCCCTTCCCTTTCGAATTTAAAAGTCCCCATTCTTCCCAAAGTTTTCCAAAGGCGTGCACTACACCAAATGCATATTTTGAGTCAGTATAAATAGTTCCCTTCCTATGCATTAGGTATTCTAAAGCTCTTTTCAGAGCATATAGCTCACACGTTTGAGCAGACCAATCTGAGAGTAATTTCCCTCTTTCAGTGATTTGCATCTTTTCTCCGTTAACTGGTGCATACCCTGACATCCTTTTTCCCTCTAGACATCTAGATGGTCCTTCCACATATATTCCCTCACACTCTGGGAGAGCCTGTACCATTAAATCCTCCCGAATCTGGCATTGTATAACTTCTAAACAGTTATGTCTTAAACCTTCTTTTTGCTCCCCATATAGGAACTGAGCTGGGTTTAGACTTTTTGTCTACCATTAATGTAAAATCTTCATTATTAATTAGTATCACTTCATACAAATAAAAGGGTTTGTCCAGTCAGGGTCCAGCAAGCCCTCACTCCCATTTGTCAACATGTCTGTTCCCACTTGTCTGCCTGCCTCAGCACTCATCCATGCTCAAACACAGGAGCTGCTCGACGTCCCCTCCTTTCCCCTTTGGTTTTCCTTTTTTTTTTTTTCCCCACAGTTGCTCAACCTGCTCTGCAGGGGCTGCAGATGCCTGCCTCTGCAACAGCCCTTCTGGTTTAACCCTTTCTTAACTCTGAATGTGAATCTGCTTCTTGTTGCCAATTACAGCAATCTCTTCCTACTTATCAGTATCAGATAGGACAGATGCAGAGGGTGCTTCTCTCGGAGGTATCTGTGATAGATTAATTTTCCAATCTATCTCCTAATTACTCTGGGTTTGGTTTTGTTTGTTTTTTTTTGTTTGTTGGGTTTTTTGTTTGGTTTTTTTTCAAATTTAAACATTCTTCCCCAGTATCACAGGCTGAACAGCATCACTCCAGCTTAGCTTTCTGTTTTTCCCTTTCCTTTCCACGGCCAAAATTAAGGATCTGGCTGAGCTATATCAATTTTGTATTCAATCTGTCATGCAGGTGGCTTCTTAAGTGAAAAACTTATTTGCATACATCACTTCATCCCATTTTCCTTATCGCTTTAAGAACAACATCAGTCGTAACAACGTATTATAGTTCAAAAGTTCCATTGAAAGGCCACTTTTCCCCATCTTGCAACTTATGTAAAAGGCCACCATTGATTACAATATTTGATCAGAGTTTTCTTATTCACATTTTCTCCTGGTAGCACCCCCCCCCCCTCCCCCCCCCCCCCCCCCATATCTTTCCAATGAGCTAAAATGCAACCTAACGGGCTCTTCTGAGATTCCCCACTCTGTTGTCCTCCCATTGTAATCCTTTAAAGATATATGATACGGTAGCCTTACAACAATAACATTTTACCCAGAGTAAAAGGTATAACGGAGTGCTGCAACCACAACAGATACACCTAAATTCCAAACAGTTCTGTAAATAAACCTCTTGTCTCTGACCAAAAGAGAGAATATATTGTGACCAAGCAGGACCCTTAGCTTGGATATACAAACTAAGTGATGACAGATAGGGTAAGGGCTAGTTCGAGCCCCGCACCAGGGAGCTTGAGCACTACTTTGACAGTTAAACCCTATATTGCTTTACTGGTTCTTTAATTTTCACAAGTTTCCATAAATTACTCATACTAATTCTCCCAAACGTTCATCCGGTCCCAGTCGGACCAATTTCCAGGGCAATTAACACACCAAAAATCCTGATCAAATTTCCCCACACGTTATCCTCACAAACAAAACATTCAAAGACAAAAATTGTGTTACACAGAACACTACAGTGGACAAGACACCAAAACTCAACAATAGGTTCAATTTCAAAGGACATATACACTTCGTCCGTCTCCGGCCACTCTTCTTACGGAGAACACAGAACTGCGAATCCGGACTCCATACTTGCATGGTAGCTTTGCCACATCTCACTCACACAAAACACTCATTGACACAAGGGCCCATCTCTCAGTCGCATCACTTCACACAGAATGTTGTCTAAGCCAATAATTGTTAACACATAAATCTCAAGCCATTGTTTACCTGCCAAATGTTCGTAAAGCCGTTAGTACAGTTTCCCTTGTCCTTGGGGCGAGCATCCATGCTCTTTACTTCGTGTAGGACGTCTCCTTACAACTTACAGGTATCCCCTTTACCTGATATTCCCCAGGAGGTAGACCCCTCTTGTCTCTCCTACCTGGACCATATTCCCTGTTAGCTAACATAACCCCAGTGGACTGTCCGGGGTATTTTGGCCGGCATTTCCTTGCTCCCTTTCTTTCCTGGGACTTGGCTTACCTGCCCCTTGTCCCATACTTATACCCTGGGGGGTCTTTCAGTCTTTCTTACTAATTCACTTAGTCTCTTTACCGGCCAATTCCCTCCCAGGAGATTGGAAACACGGTTAAAAAGACCCTGCACCTCGCTTCACAGATCCCAAATATCTGGCCCATGCCTTCACAGATCCAGGCTATCCAGTCTGTGTCTCATTAGCACACAAATCACCGTTCACTTCATCTCTTCACCGGCCAATTCCCTCGTGGGAGATTGGAACCATGGTTATGTTGGAACCGTGATTAGAAAGACTCCACACTCGCTTCACAGATCCCAGATATCCTGGCCCTTGCCTTCACAGATCCAGGCTATCCAGTCTGTGTCTCATTAGCACACAAATCACCGTTCACTTCATCTCT
The DNA here is from genome assembly GCF_012275295.1 of Melopsittacus undulatus. Taxonomy (NCBI): domain Eukaryota; kingdom Metazoa; phylum Chordata; class Aves; order Psittaciformes; family Psittaculidae; genus Melopsittacus; species Melopsittacus undulatus. Next base: position 490,285 of record NW_022993943.1, read on the forward strand.
TCACCGGCCAATTCCCTCGTGGGAGATTGGAACCATGGTTAGAAGGACTCCGCACTCACTTCACAGATCCAGGCTACCTGGTCCGTGTCTCATTCACACACTGATCACCCCCATACCCCCCCCAACCGAACAATACTTACAGTTCGTTTTCTGTCCGGATCTTTGTGCAAGTAAATTACAGGCGACCGTGGTTTCCCGAGAGCCCTTCCCTGCTTTTGCTTTATGAGTCCCTTTCTTTGCCCAGTATATAACCTGCAAGAACCTGATGAGACCAGAAGAAGCCAAGCAAAACTGCCAAAATCGGCAGGACGCGCCTTTCACTCAGATTCCCCTAGGCCACGGAAGCAAAGCAGGTTCTTATCCCGGACGAGCCCCCTTTTGTGAATACAAATTCACTCCTCTAAACAATATAACAAGGTTTTATTGAGGGACAAAGTCAGTAAAGCAAAAGCAAACAGCGCTGGGGGCATGACCGTAGCCAGAGGCACAATTGATTAGTATTTGTTACAGGTTTATATAGTTTCACAATTCCATTAGTCACATACATAATCATAGTTCCTACGTGTAGGCAGGGAACATTATAACTAAGTCCAGTAATTTATTATCATAAGTCTCCTCCTCTTGGCGTCTGCACACTGCTCTTCAATGATTGTGGGCAGAGGTCTTGATGATGAAGTAAGCAGTTTTCCTCATGTGAGTAGGGGTCTTCAAGATGAAGTAAGCAGTCTTCCTCACAGTGTACTTTTCACCTTTGGCACAGTTGAACAGAACTTGCTAAAACCAGCCATATCTGTAATTATTCTGATAACTAGCAAAGATTTAAAACAGTGTGACCTTCCTGCAAAATTTATAGCAGGACGGGCAGACAAGAAGTATCCCAAGCTAGCAGATGTTTGGGAGGCTCTGTCTCTAAACTAACTGATAAGTAGAAGGATGGTGTGAAATAGCTCATTCATGTTTAGTGGGGTCACTAAATCTTGTTATCTCACCACAGACTTACAACACAAACACTGTTCTTTAAAACTAAAGATACTTTAGAGGACTAGTGGTGAAACAATTAACTCACCTTTAGTGGGGCCACTAAATTCCACAAGCTAACAACATTGTATAGTTATATCCACATAACCACACCTATGATTTGTGAAAGCCAATACATTTATGTGTTTATCACAACGGCACCTCTCCTTGTCGCCTCCTCTGTTGCTTGTAGAAGGAAGTTGTCTTCCACTCAATCGAAAACCCTCCTGGATTGCTTGTGCCAGGTCATACCGTCCCTCCAACAGATGTCAGGGTGGTTGAAGTCCCCCATGAGAGTGTGAGTGTGAGGCTTTTCCTATTTGTCTGTAGAGTTCTTCATCCACAGAGTCCTCTTGATCAGGCGGTCTGTAACATATCCCCACAGTAATGCCTCCCATCACTGCTTTCCCCTTAACCCTGACCCACAAACTTTCTGCTAACTGATCACCTGTCCCCAGAGAGAGTTCCATACTCTCCAGCCTATCCCTAACATAAAGGGCAACTCCCCCTCCCGTCTTACTGGGCCTGTCTTTTCTAAAAAGCCTGTAACCTTCCATTCCAACACTCCAGTCATGGGAGCCATGCCAGCATGTTTCTGTGATGCTTATTATATCATAACCCCTTAGACGTGCACAAAACTCTAATTCCTCTTGTTCCCCATGCTACGGGCATTTGTATAGAGGCATCTGATCCGAGCTCCAAATGAAGCCGGCTCATTGGCTGGAGCAGCTAGAATGTCACTACATTGCTCCGAGCATTTTATAGGTGCTGGCCACTGACTGGCTGTGTTGGGATGGAATGATGCCCGTCTCCCCCAATACATACTCCTTTTGATGCAGTCCAGGATACGGTTGGCTTTCTGGGCTGCAAGCGCACACTGCCGGCTCATGTTCAGTTTCTCATCAACCCCGAAGTACTTCTCCCCAGGGCTGCTCTGAATCTCTTCTTTCCCCGACCTGTACCTGTGCCTGGGATTGCTCCAACCCACGTGTAGGACCTCTCACTTGTCATGGTTGAACTTCATGAGGTTGGCTTCGGCCCACCTCTCAAGCGTGTCAAGGATCCTCTGCATGGCATCCTTTCTCTCCAACATATCAAGTGAACCACACAGCTTGGTGTCATCGGCAAACTTGGTGAGAACGCGCTCAATCCCCCTATCCATGTCACCAACAAAGATGTTGAACAAGACCGATCCCAACACTGATCCTTGAGGGACACGACTTATTATTGTTTTCCAGCTGGACATTGAGCTGTTGACCACAACTGTTGCATGCAGCCATCCAGCCATTTCTTTATCCACCGAGTGGTGCATCTGTCAAATTGATGTCTCTCCAATTTATAGACAAGGATGTCGTGTGGGACTGTTGAATGTTTTGCACAAGTCCAGGTAGATGACGTCAACTGCTCTGCCCCTGTCCATCGTTTTTGTAGCCCCGTCATAGAAGGCCACCAAATTGGTCAGGCAGGATTTCCCCCTAGTGAATCCATGCTGGCTGTCATCAAGCACCTTGTTGTTTTTCATGTGCCCTAGCATGCTTTCCAGGAGAATCTGCTCCAAGATTTTGCCAAGCACAGAGGTGAGACTGACTGGTCTCTAGTTCCCTGGGTCATCTATTGTACCACTTGATTTTCCCAGAGGTTGGGGCATGGGAGGGCCTGACCTCCCATAGGAGAGACCCTAACCCTAACCCACTCAGTGCCATGCTCTTTGGCCCAAGTGTCTATAAGGTTGTTCCTGAAATTAGTCCCATTGTCTGTCTCAGTTCTTTTGGGGGTTTCATGTCATCACAAGACTTGTTTCTTAAGGCCAAGGATAGTATTTTGGGAAGTGTCATGGGGCACAGCGTATGTTTCCAGCCATCCGGTGGTTGCTTCCACTGTGGTAAGCACATGGCACTTGCCTTGGCAGGTCGGTGCGAGTGTGATATAGGCAGTCTACCAGGCCTGCCTGTATTTGTACTTCAGCCATCGTCCTTCATACCAGAGAAGCTTTAACCACTTGGCTTTCTTAATTGCAGCGTGTTTCACAGTTGTGAATAACCTGGACAGTAGTGTCCATTGTTAAGTTCACCCTTCGATCATGAGCCCTTCTGTTTATTGCATCTCTGCCCTGATGGCCTGAGGTGTCATGGGCCCACAGGGCCAAAAATAATTCACCTTTATGTTGCCAATCTAAGTCCATCTGAGCCACTTGAATCTTAGCAGCTTTATCCACTTGTTGGTTGTTCTGGTGTTCCTCAGTGGCCTGATTCTTGGGTACATGAGCATCTACATGTCATATCTTCAGCAACCCCACAACAGAAGCATCCTCTGAGAGACCAGGCAAGGTGGACAGCTGTTAATTTCCTCCATCTCCAAGGCTGCTATACCAGAAGCCCATTGGTACCCGCCTTTTGGGTCTCCTGAGACAGTCTATGCCAGGGATACATGGAGCCTCTGGACCAGTTGCAATAGGGTGCTTTTGTCACTCCTTCCCAATTAGGCTGATTTCAGTCTGCAGTGCAGTCAATTTCTGGGATCTTCCTGTCACTCCAGAAATACAAATGGGTTCCACCCCTTGACAGCTTGATGGCATCAAGGTACACTGTGCACCGTTATCTACTAGAGCCTTATACTCCTGTGGAACTGACGTGCCAGTCCATCTGATCCACACAGTCCAGTAAAGCTGGTTGTTCCTCTCCTCTACCTGGCTAGAGGCAAGGCTCCTCTAATAGCGATCATAAGATCCTCTACTTATGTCATGTAGAAAAAGATCAAAATTCCTTATCATAGGAGTATGAGTAAAATCAGCTCTTCTACTCCATCTGGGAAACTGCTCACCAAAAGCTGGAGCAGCAACTTCCTTGGGAGGATCATCCTTTACAGTTGTTTTCCTCTTCAAGTCACACACCCATTCCTCCAGAACTGAGGTAGGTTTTCCATCCCACTTTCTCATTTCTTCTCTGTGATACTGCAGGTAAAACCATAGGGTGGCCTATGGCGTGTACCTCCTATATCCTCTCTCAGTCAATAGGGAGCCTTCTGTAAAAAGTTCAGACGTGAGCTGGTACACATGGAGAATCAGATCAGATAGATTATCTCCCAATTTTTGAACTCCTGGGACAGTTTTTCAACAGCTGAAATGGTGGAAGGGTGAGATTGTCTTCGATCTCTCGGAGTTGACGGGTCATTTCATGCACTGTTGGTGGTGCTGTCATTCTAAGTTCTTGCTGCCAATGAGTGGGTATATGATGACGATGCATTCCGTGTAAATTTCCACCATATGGGTCTTGTACATTTGACTTCATCTGGATCTATGGGTCCTTTCCCGGCATTCGGCTTGTGATAGATCATCTTAAGAATGGCTGATTCCCTCAGAGACTGAATGCCTTTCTCTGGAGTAATTCACTTGGCTGAGGGACACATAACATTGTCCTTGTATGGAAGTCTTTCTTTCACAGCTGCCAAGAGCTGCCTCCAAAGACTGTGGGACTGTTTCTCTCTTGCAATCTCTTTGTCAATTCTCCCTTCTTTAGCAAATGATCCCAGCTGCTTGGCTTCTGTACCTTCTAGTTCGTGACCATCAGCCCCATTGCCCCAGCATCGGAGCAACCAGGTGATAATGTGCTCCCTTGGTTAATGGGTAAAATCTTTTCACATATTCCATAGCTCGGTTGAGGTCCGGGTTTGAGAAGTCACCTCTTCTTCCTTTTCTTCCTCTGATTCACATACCAATAACTCATGGTCAGATGCTGTCCTGGGTGGTGAATCCATTGTTTCTTCATCTTGCTTCATCTTTCTTGCCTCTTGTTTGCTTTTCCCCTTGTGTACATGGGCCACCAGTATTGGCACAAATTGGTTTCCTGGTTTAGCTGCAGTGATTATCACTGTGGTTGGAGTGGCTGCACTATCTGTTGTTGGGGTTTGGGTAGCTGCTGTGCTTGGAGCTGGAGTAGCTGTACTGTCTGTTGCGATCGGAGTTTGAGTAGCTCCTGTACCTGTCACTAGAGTTGGTGTAGTTGTATTGTCAGTTGCTTTGCTATCGGATCCAGAGATGTTTCTTTTCCCTTTGAATGTGCTGGGCGGTGTTGAACAGGACTCTGTAAGCATAATCCAAGCCCCAGCACGTTGCCATGATTTGTCCCTCTCTGGTATGGCCAGAATGACAACAGATCTCATTTAAATGTTCTACTAATTTTTCTGGATTTTGCACCTGTTCAGCAGTGAAGTTCGAAAGCACTGAAGGAGCCCACTGGCCTAGATACTTACCCATACTATTCCACACACCCTGACACTCATGACTGTCCAGCCTTGGGGAAAATATCCTGGTCCTCTTATCATCTTACCCTAGACAAGGCCCAAACCCGACTCTGCTTAACTTTCAAGATGAGACCAAACGGTTGTGGGTAAAACACACTCTGTGTGCGTGCTAACATGCTGATCCTCATCACAATCAGCAGGCAGGTCTCAAAGGTATCAAAGGCCATTCAAAACCTTCAGAACTCTCAAATGATGCTGTAAACAGTCTGGTGGGGAGCTGTGGACCTAAGGGAATGTTTCCTTCACAGGTTGACCACCAGAGGAGGGGAAAAATGATGTGTAATTGCTAAACACTTCTATTATATATTTCTGAAAGTATAGAGGTAGTGACCACACTGGGAACACAAGTCAGATCTATTTCATGGTCAGTGATTCTATTGTATTACAGGTCATTACCATAAAGTACAATGAAACAAGAACCTTAGCCCAGGGCCCCCAGCTGATAGACACTAAGATAGCAAATACTGGCTGTAAGTAAGGTGCGACATGTTGAAACTCCGAGATCAAGAGCAATAACTTTGAGAGCCAGTAAATCAGCATTGTGATGAGTGAGTATTAATCCAAAACAATGAACACTTATCACAAATAGGATTAGACCCCCTCCAGTCAGATCTGTCATTATCTCAACCCTTCATGCCCCACGTTGCGCGCCACAAAGAACTGTCGTGGTTTAAGTCCAGCAGGCAACCCAGAACCACGCAGCCGTTCGCTGGCTCGCCCCCCTTCCTCTCCCCGCTCCCGTAGGGATGGGAGGAGAATCGAAAGAATGTAACTCCCACCGGTTGAGATAAGAACAGTCCAGTAACTAAGGTATAACACAAAACCACTACTGCTGCCACCAATAATAATGATAAAGGAAATAACAAGGGAAGAGAATACAACTGCTCACCACCTGCCAACCAATACCCAGCCGACCTGAGTAGTGGTCTAGGTCTTTCAGGTAACTGCCCCCAGTTTATATAGTGGGCATGACATGCTGTGGTATGGAATACCTCTTTGGATAGTTTCTGTCAGATGTCCTGTCTCTGCTTCCTCGTGGCTTCCCTTCCTCCCTGGCAGAGCATGAGACTCAGAAAGTCCTTGGTCAGAGTAAGCATTACTGAGCAGCAAGTAAAAACCTCCATGTTTTCAGTGCTGTTCCCAGGCTGAAAGTCAAAACACAGCACTGCATCAGGTACTAAGACTGAGAAAAATGACTGCTACGTCTGAAACCAGGGCAGACATAAAACAGATAGTTAAACTGCTGGCTTTTGATTTTATTTTCTGGGGCATGCAATATATTGTATAAATTGGATTCCCACCTTGAGTTTATCTAATCGGACAGATGTTTAATGTTTCCTTCAGAAGCTGGTTGCAAAGCAGTAGCTGTCACACTGTTGTGAGAAATGTATTAATGGGGGAGTGAAGAAGCAGATGATATAGAAACTTCTTTAAGTCAGTGGTGTCTGTAATATGAATAGTAACATATGGCAGTTACTGAAGTTAAGGTTTTCAGATCTCTCTTTTGTCTGAGTTAGGTGGGAAGGGATTTTGATAAGTTTCACTTGTAATAGTTAAGGTGAAATGTTCATTGTTTAAGAAGGCAATGTTTTGTACTGGCTGAGGAATCCATTATTAGTGGATTTAGTTATTTTCATCAGGTTTAGTTTGATCATGATTGAGATTTTTTGAGGAAGGAAAGGTTTTTATTTTACAAAATAGTTAATGAACTGTAGCTATTTGAATGGACCCAACATTAGATGACCAAAGATCTTCAACTACAGTTATGCTGAGGTTATTAAAATTAAGGAAGAACATTAAACAATTGTTTCATTATTTGAAAGCAAACATACTCATAATATTTTTACTTGTACAGCTATTATTTTGATATAAATTAATTTTATAATTCATGCATTCTGTTCAGTGTAATGCTGCAGAATTAAACAGTCTAGAATGTCTTATGCTGCTATCACACTTTCTATGCCTGCTGTAATTAGGTTATAGTTGTAAATAAATTGTGCCTCTTAATTTTACATCATGCATTTTTCATTATAGTTAGAGAACAGAGTAAAGTCGAGAAACGCACTGAAGGTTTATGTAGCCTCAGATTTGACTAATATAACACTTCTGATCTTTAACTCCACTTAAAACTGTAATCTTAAATGCCATAGGCCAAGGTGGTAATCTTAGTTCTTAAATTAGGTGAATCTTATTTTCCCTTTGTGATTACATGCTGTGTACCTACCTTGATACTTAAGCATATCAATGAATTCCAGCATCTCATACCTGACTTATTTTGTAAAAACTAACTTGAAACCTATGCCCACCACTTGTGTTATAGCAACAGATGGTATTTTATTTTTGGAGAGAATTTAGAATCATAGAATAGTTAGGGTTCGAAAGGACCTTAAAATCATCTAGTTCCAATCCCCCTGCCATGGGCGGGGACACCTCACACTAAACCATGCCACCCAAGGCTTCATCCAACCTGGTCTTGAACACTGCCAGGGATGGAGCATTCACAACCTCCCTGGGCAACCCATTCCAGTACCTCACCACCCTAACAGTAAAGAATTTCTTCCTTATATCAAGTCTAAACCTCTGCTGTTTAAGTTTCAACCCATTACTCTTGTCCTATCACTACAGTCCCTAATGAATAGTCCCTCCCCAGCATCCCTGTAGGCCCCCTTCAGATACTGGAAGGCTGCTATGAGGTCTCCACGCAGCCTTCTCTTCTCCAGGCTGAACAGCCCCAACTTTCTCAGCCTGTCTTCATATGGGAGGTGCTCCAGTCCCCTGATCATCCTCGTGGCCTCCTCTGGACATGTTCTAACAGCACCATGTCCTTTTTATTTTGAGGGCACCAGAACTGAACACAATACTCCAAGTGAGGTCTCACGAGAGCAGAGTAGAGGGGCAGGATCACCTCCTTTGACCTGCTGGTCACGCTCCTCTTGATGCAGCCCAGGATACGGTTGACTTTATGGGCTGTGAGTGCACACTGCTGGCTCATGTTCATTTTCTCATTGACTAACACCCCCTGGATTTCACCAGGGCCCATGGACTTGTGTACATTCAGGTTCTTAAGATGGTCTCGAAGCAGATCCTCTCCTACAGAGGGCCTGAGGTCGAGGTTTTCACAGTCCCTGCGTCCGCCTTCCAAGACTCGGGTGCTGCGGTCAGAGCCTTTGCCAGTGAAGACCGAGGCAAAGAAGCCATTCAGAACCTCAGCCTTCTCCAAGTCCTGTGTAGCCAGTTCTCCTGAAAGTTTCCGGCGGGGGCCTACATTGTCCTTAGTCTGTTTTTTAGCCACAACATACCTATAAAATCCCTTCCTATTATCTTTAACATCCCTTGCCAAGTTTAGCTCCAGTTGGGCCTTAGCTTTCCTAACCTGGTCCCCAACTTCCCGGACAACATCCCTGTATTCATCCCAGGCCACCTGTCCTTGTTTCCACCTTTTATATGCCTCTTTTTTCTTGTGAATTTTTCTCAGCAGCTCCTTATCCATCCAAGGAGGTCTTGTGCCCCTCCTGCTGCACTTCCTTCTGGTCAGGATGCAACACTCCTGAGCCTGTAGCTGGTGATCCTTGAATATTAACCAAGAGTCTTGGGCCCCCTTGCCCTCTAGGGCTATATCCCATGGAGCCTTGCTAAGCAGGTTCCTGAAGAGCCCAAAGTCTGCTCTCTTGAAGTCCAGGGCAGTGAGCTTACTGCACGCTCTTCTCACTGTCTTGAGGACCTCAAATTCGACCATCTAGTGATCACTGCATCCAAGACTTCCCTGGAGAGTCACATTTCCAACAAGCCCTTCCCTGTTGGTGAGCACGAGGTCAAGCAGGGCACCTATCGTCGTCGGCTCCTTTTTTGCTTGCAGAAGGAAGTTCTCTTCCACATAATTGAGAAACCTCCTGGATTGCTTGTGCCGGGCCGTACCGTCGCCCCAACAGACGTCAGGGTGGTTGAAGTCCCCCATGAGAACAAGGGCCTGTGAGCGTGAGGCTTTCCCTATTTGTCTGTAGAGTTCTTCATCCACAGAGTCCTCTTGATCAGGTGGTCTGTAACATATCTCCACAGTAATGTGTCCCGTCACCGATTTCCTTTTAACCCGGACCCACAAACTTTCTGTTAACTGATCACCTGTCCCCAGACAGAGTTCCATACTCTCTAGCCTATCCCTAACATAAAGGGAAACTCCCCTCCCCTCCTACTGGGCCTATCTTTTCTAAAAGCCTATAACCCTCCATCCCACCATGTTTCGTTGATGCCTATTATATCATAGCCCCGTAGATGTGCCCACATCTCTAATTCCTCTTGTTTATTCCCCATGCTACGGGCATTTGTATAGAGGCATCTGATCTGAGCTCCAAATGAAGCCAGCTCAGTGGCTGGAACGGCTAGAATATCACTACATTGCTCAGAGTACTTATTATAGGTGCTAGCAACTGACTGGGTGTGTTGGGATGGAATGATGCTCCCCTCCCCCAACACAACTAGTTTAAAGCATCCTTGACAAGTCTGGCAAGCCTCCCAGCAAAGCCACTCTTCCCTTTCTTTATCAGAGCAGTTCCACCAGCCCCCAGTAGGCCTGGCCTACAAATGTGGGCCCCATGTCCAAGACACCCAAACCCTTGACTATGACACCACCCTTTTAACCATTTATTAACCTGTGCAATCCTCCTTGCCTTTGGGAGGTCCTCCCCTGTGTCTTGGAGAATTGTCAAAAAGACTATCTGAGCTCCAGAACCCCTGACCACCTCTCCCAGAGCTCTGTAGTCCTTCTTTATACTCCTCAGGCTACTACTATCTATATCCTTAGCGGGTAATAGTCCGTGGGACTTACTAGAGCAGGCAGCCTCTGCACAGCATCCCTGATCCGTGCCCCAGGTAGGCAACACACCTCCCTTGAAACCGGGTCAGGCCGACAGATGAGCGCTTCTGTCCCTTTCAAGGCAGAGTCCCCTACTATTACAACCCGCCGCTTTTTCCTGGCAGCACCAGTAGAGATCTTCTGTACCAGTACACCAGCCGACTGTTTCTGATGCAAGTGCATTTCCTCATCAGCCCCCTGCAGGACAGCAAAGCGGTTCTGGGTGGGTACAGCAGATTTAGGAGGAAGCCCCTTGTTTTTAATTGCTCTCTTCCTCCTTTTGTTGTTTTTTTTTTTTTTTTTTGTTACTAATTCCCAGCTTCCCTGATCAACAGCCTCCTTCTCTCCTCCATGAGTTAGAGGGGAATCTTGAGGCCCCTGTGCCGTTTGGTCCTGGAGCAAGCAGTCCTGCTTCCTCTCAGCTTCCCTGACATCTTGAAGCTTACTGACAGCATCCCGTAGCTCAGCCACCTGCTGGAGGAGGACCTCCATCAGGGAGCAGCGAGCGCAGCCCTGCCCATTCTGCACCTTTCCCTCACAAGACCAGCGCAGGCACTCTCTACACTCCAAGCTCTGCACCGCAACCTCCCCACTTACTGGCTCTGTCTGGGTGCCTACGCTGGCCACCACCGGGGCGGCCAGGGCAGAGCTCCCAGACCGGACCCTGGTCATAGGGCGAGCGCTCACCATCCCGCTCGCCTGCCCACGCAAACTACCTCAACCTGCTCTGTTTGCCTGCTCTGTTCGCCACGCTCCCTGGCAGGTTTTTAACCACTCACGGTTGGTGCCCCTCCTCCTGTCTCCGCCCCCGGTGAGTCACCTCCTTGCAGTAGCTGAGCTCTTTGCAAGTCCTGTCAAGGACTTGAAGCTCCCTCCTCAGTGGCTCTTGTCGCTCTGTGGTGAGGTTTCTGGACGCTGATCTCCCCCGGCTCCGCTCCAGTGCCACAGGCGTCCTTTCTCAAGCCACCCCCCTCAGCAAGTGACTAACAATGGCTCTAATTGGTTAGTCTACAGGTTACTACCGTTCACAAAGCTAATGTTTATAACTTGTTATAATTGCGATTAAATACCTTACTCTAAAAATACGGTGGGAACTACAACCTTGGCAGAGATCATTCTCTGCACGTTTTCAGTGGAAAATTACAGAGGCCTAACAAGACAATTGACCTTGCTTATGCCTGCCAAGAATCTTCTTACTTTACAGTAACAAGGCTCAGGGTATCAGGATTGCTCACCACGTGGCCTTGGCTCTTTAAGAATTCCCACATACCAGGAACTTTGGTTCTTGCAAATCTTAAAAGCAATGACCAGGTGTTACAGGGCACAAGTTGTCATGGGGAAGGCAGGAAAAGTAATGAACATATGAGTGACTAAATCAGACGTGTCTTATTGTCTTTGAGTTCAGGAAGAAAAATTTTTTTAAAGATCAGGCAAATTTATTTTTATGTGTCTATGTTGTAGCTCCTATTTATATCATCCTCTGGAGGATTATTTGACCTGCAGTCACGTGGTATTATGAAATCTTATCACCTCCAGATACTACACACAAGGCATGTCTTACGGTGCCAGCTCAGTGTGTTTTCTGGCTTAATACAGTTCAATTGCAAATGTGTAATCAGGCTTTGGCTGATTCCAGGTGATGTTCAAA